>NC_049234.1:55286222-55586222 GCF_011100685.1 Canis lupus familiaris | reverse complement strand
TTGATAAGCAATCTAAAATGACTGTTAACAAGACTTAGAATATTAGTAAATTCTTCTAGTAAATACATTTGTACACTCTCTCACTAAGGAATTATTTGATACCTCATCCACTCTTCAAACACCCTCTCTTGTCCTAAATCAGCTAATGATTTTCCTTCATAAATCATCATCATAGGCTCTTTCTACAAATATCTGATAATCTTTGGCTGCCTATTCATATTAAGAGTGAAACACTTAAAAGCTGATCATAAATTCTATGCTCATGAAAGGTACTTAGTGGTATATTAGGCTTACTATGATTTGACAAGGTCCAGTCATTTCACTGGGGAGTTCTTTACTATTAGTATTGATAGGTCTTTATTTTGAGCTGGCCTGTTACCTCAGGAAAGAAGCTTCCACTGAGAAGTGTGGTTAAGACAGAAGCCATTAGCATTCTATGCAGCACTGTCCATGCTAAGTGGAGTTGGAGGACTTCTGTTGGCGATAAGTGTCTTCACATAATTCCTCAGTTTTCAATATAGCTAATCGTTAGCTCAGAAGGCAGCACCTGGACCTAAGTACTCCCTTGTGTACATTTTCCAGAAAATACACTCACTATCTTCTCTTGAGACTGTGAAAGATAGTCATCTCTCTCTTCAGGGTAGGGGAGTGCATAAGGTTTAAACTGTTTTTTATAATGATTTTTAATTAACAAATCTCCACCAAAACCCTCATGTTTAGGGAACCTAGGATTTTAATTTTGTAATTCTTTGGTGCTGATTGAATTGCTTCCTGGTTTCTAGATATGCAGACCACAATCTTTCAGCTGATGCCTGTCTGCTACTCTGTGCTGCTATCCATCATTCAGGGATCTTTCATTCTGATGTTTTACTTTTTCTGTTCTCTTTGTTCTTGAAATTCATGCCTTTTTCTCTATATAATATCATTTACTTATTGTTCAGGATGTACTGTTCATGAACATAACTATTCCATCAAATACTGTAACTGATTTTGGTGAAAAAAGAGAACCATAAAGTAATACACAACATGAGGTGCATTGGTAATCCAAATTTAATTGTCAATTATGAAATCTCCAATAATATAAAGAGATGCACTGGGGACTTGGAAGTCAATAATGTGAAAGATACTTCCTTATCTTGAATGGGGAGAAAATGCCTAGGAACCCTTTCAAAATCCAAGTATTCCTTTCTTTTGGTTTGCTTTCAATTTTGAGACAATTTTAAAAATGTTGACTTTGGAGTAATAAAATGCAAACATCATCCAGTTATCCAAAAACATAGTTCGAAATGACACTAAAAGGAAAGAGTTGGTCTTGAGATAAATTTGGTATTTATACATAAACAGTGCAAAATGTAAATGTAAATTGGAATTATTTAGGATACTATGTACATTTAATAGTTAAAATAAAATTGATATAGAAACTTAAGGACCAGGAATTTACGTTGGTAGAAATAAAAATAAATTGTTGTGATGCAGTGATCTGCTAAGCCAAGTTTTATTGTTATATTATGTGCACTATTGCACATTAATGTGTAGGCTTAGAAATCTTCTAAGTTATAGCACATCATTTATAATATTGATAGTATGCTGCATGAAATTTAAGAAAAATATTTTAATCTAACATACTACATAACAGGTGGTGGATTATTTTCAGAATTGCTAGTAAATGGCTTATAGCAATACTCAAATTGATTCATTGAGTGCAAGGTAAATTTATTACATTTGAAAGGCAAAACTTTATGCTTCAATCTTCTTTGGTATGAACTTATCATACTTCATGAAATTCACTGAATCTTTAAATGTCTTATTCAAAGAGGGAGATCACATTTCTAGATAACAGGAAAAAAAAATCAAACTATAATCCTTAGGTTCCCAGCTAGATGATACTTCTCATGAATGAGTCTTGATTGAATAACAAAATAAGTGCATTTTTTTTGTTTTTAAATTAAGATATGTAATTTTTATGTCTGCTGCACAACTCCCTGAAGAATTCCCCATACATAGTAACTCAGTGAAATTTAAAAGTGACTGACCTTTAGCCCAGAACTGTATCCTGCTCCTATTTAATATGAAAATTCTCCCTCAGATTGACTTGTACAACTACACACACTCTCTGACCTTGGACATGTGAGGCAGCACTTAAGTTCTGACTTTTCACGACCCCCAAATTCTTTGTGATCCTGGATAAGCCCTTCGTTTCAGCATCAAGTGAAGACAAGTATTCCCTTAGTTGCCTCCTGAGCCATAGCACTCTGTGCACAAAGTCTAACCCATGTTGTGACCTCATAACAAATGTTCCTTTACAGAATGTAGTTCCTAGATGTGGATTTAGAATTAAGACTACCTTCGTGCCTGAACCAGGCTCCTGAAAGAAGTTAGAGTATGCCTGAGGATCCTCACATGTCCCTTTCTTGGAACATCTGGGTCTACTTTCATACTAAAATCCTTTTTTGTTTTAAAGATTTTATTTATTTATTCATGAGAGACAGAGAGAGAGAGAGAGAGAGAGAGAGGCGGAAGGCAGAAACATAGGCAGAGGGAAAAGCAGGCTCCGTTCAGGAAGGCTGATGTGGGACTTAATCCCGGGACCCAGGGATCACACCCTGAGCCAAAGGCAGACGCTCAACTGCTAAACCACCCAGGCGTCCCCTGCTAAGCCACCCAGGCGTCCCCTAAAATGCTTTTTGTATTTGATCACCCAGACACTAGATTACTTCAACTACTTTTAACTGAAGTATCAGAATAGTTCTCTATTTTGTGGACTATGGGAATAAAGGCCTATTTTCTATTGCATTAAAACCTTAACAATTGATAATGATCCTAGGAATGCTTTGTCTAAATTCCCTTAATATGCTCTAAAGCCACAAAAGAACTCAATACACAGAGATTGGATCATGTATGCCTTTCTTTCTAGTTAAGTAATCTCATTGGCAAAGCTATGATTTTATTAGGATCTTAGGGCCATATATATGATTATTATATCTATTTTTCTGATTATAATCAATCTGTTATTCTTGCCTGTGTGCTTTCAGATGTTATCTGTTTTACTGTGATGGAACTCTGTTTCTTTTTCTTTATTAGAGCTGCACATTTTTTTTTAAAGCCAACATTTGTGTTTACTTTCAGTTGAGAAAAACAACAATATATTGGATGGTTGTGTCACAGGGGTGTAATAAAGTACCTTCATGTTTTTTTTTTCAGTGTCAGTATCAATATTTGAATTATCTTTCATTTGAAGGAGGCATCATTTTTTAAAAATATGGGTTTAATGCTTTATTATCACTAAGGAAATTTTAGTTGAAGAATCTATTTTCTTATAAAAAAGTCAACAAAAAAATTAGGAGGGTAGAGGGAAAGGTTTTTTCTCTCTTACAATTTAGTTTATCAGTACCTATTTGTCTAAAATAGTTTCTCCAAAGTTGAAGCACTGGAACTCCAGAGTTTCACTCAAAATGGCTTTGTGCCCTTAAGTTTTCCTCTGTTATGAAGCACTCTGGCTTCCTTATTATCATAAATCTTGACCTCTGTAAATGAAATATTTGAACATGCTTTAGCATTGTCCACTCCAATACGAGTGACATCATAAACTATAGCATTTTACTATGTAATTCCAAATGCTGGAACTATGACTCATCTACTGTCTATGAGCAGTCACCAACCATTTCCACATAGTAGAATTTCAGTCTGCCAATTTTATTCTGGGAAATGATTTAAATGTATTACTGCTTTATTGTCTCTAAACTTTACTTCTAATTGATAACATACAACATTTTTTCTGTCAATTTACTAACCTCATATAATAATAAAAATTATTTAAAATAAATAAAAATAAATAAATAAATAAATAAAATAATAAATAAAAAATAAATAAATAAATAAAAACTACTACCTTCTTATATAATTCTGCACTGATGTGACAGTTTCAATTGTGGTACATTAATGGCCGTTCTTGATGGAATAATACCAGGTGAATATCAGTTGGCCATTCATGAGTTTGGCTGATTCAACTGGTATTTTATAAACATTTGATAATTCATTTTGATCCTCTCTGTAGATGATTCTTACCTCAAACAGAGGAGCCTAAATATATTATTACTGACTTCTGACAGTTTAGAAAATCCAGTCGTCTCCCAGATGTTAAATCAACATAAGTGGCCCTGCTAAGAGCTTTTACTGGAACATGTCACATCTCAAAAGGGTCAAAAATCCACAGTGAAAATAGACTTACTTTTGGAGTGATGATTTTTGAGTCACAGAAGAAAAGGTTTTTATGTGCTAATGGAAAACCCAAACTCTTCAAAAATGTATTTGGATTTAGGAATTGCTTCATGATAAAACTCTTACTAATGGAATAGTTCTTGTTAAGATAAATATACTACCAAGCATCAAATATCTGAGGCCAGAGGAAATGCTTTTGGCTGGCTACTATGGTAAACAGGGTGCAGTAATTAAAATCTTTCCATGCTTCATAAAAGAATCCAAACTCATTTACCCTATTGATTTTACCCAAGCTTTAACTGATACCTAACAACAATTTCAAGAGATGGAATTTTACTGGTAACATTCAAAATGTTCTGAAAATTAGGATATTTTCTCAGGCACCAGAACTACCAAAATATAATAATCTCTAGAGAGACCAAGTCACCTGAATTAGAATTTGGCAAAAATATTACATACCATTATAACAAACATTACTTGAAATCTAACCTAAATCAACAATGGTGGGAATTTATCACACGAATATCTGAGGATGTTCCTAGTACATTCTCTAGAGTGGAAAATATACTCCTGAAGGAAATCTGTAAAAGCAACTACTTATTTGGAGATAGGAACCTGAGCCTCAAAGTTTGAGATTTTGTATTTGGATGTTATTCAATTTTGTCCATCCAGAGATTTAAATACGTTTCAGTGATTGTAGGCTTATTATCTCAGACATAAATTTATATTTGAATTCAAGAACTAAAGTATTACTCTTGACCCTGATAACTGTTAATCCCTTAAATTTACTGTTTATGAATTTGTTACTGGGAGACTCATGAGATTAGGAACCAGATTTGTAATCCTTGAATCTAACTGCTTCCAAAAAAGATATGGTCAGATATGATAGAGAATGAAGAATTTACAGAGTACTCAGCTTTATAATCAATAAGCTAAATTTGAAATTAAAAAAAAAAAAAACTCTGGATTCCTTAGTCTGGACATTTCATTTAAAGGAAACATTACCAGGAAGGAAACAAAATAACACACATTACCAAAGATAGACTATGTTAGGTATTGCTAGCAACTAACACTAAACTACAGTAAAATTACAAGTTACTAATCAGCTACTGGTCACCTGATCCATCATTATCATCCCAAATAACATACATTAGTAAAATAAAGGAGGTTCAGCAGCATACTTTTGTAATCAGGCTGCCTCAAATTATGCCATAGTGGAGGCAAGGGAAAGTATGCCTTGTAGTTCAAAAACTGTTGCAAACTTTAGTTCAAAGAAAACTTAAAATTTTACAAACCTTGAAAAAAATTAACATGGGAGGTCCTTGAAATGAGAAAAGCAATTGTTGAAAATAGTACATCTGCTAGCATCTCAAGTAACTTTTTACATAGTGTTATACAGAGGCTGTTACACTTTTCTTCCTGTGGATTTCACAGAAGTCTAAAACTTCACCACAAAAGTAAAAGATACTGCAAAGAAACCAAAGCTGGGGATTTGATTAATATTCTACTCTCTGGATCTTCATTGTCTGGCAGTGGATGGGATGATCTTCTTGATTGGATTTAGAGAATGTCAATGCTTCTTTCAGAGTATATTTCAGAGTTTGATAACAGTTCACCTTCCCATTGTTCTTGCCAACACAGAATACCTTCTCTAGAGGTTCAGGTGCAACTGCAGTCTGACTATAAACCAGACACAAAAGGCTAAAGGGATACCAATTATAACCATTGCATAAAAAGCCTCCCAAGCTACCATAGGATTGGCATAAAGACTTTCCTTAAAGATCTGTAAATGTGGGGCTCTTGGACAAGAATGGTCATATGTGATGGCCTTCGTGATGTCAGAGCACCTAGAAAAAGTAACATTTTTTAGTCAATTAAAATATGCTTCTGATTGTTTATAGCCTCAGAGACCAGTCATGTCTTGCTCATATATAATTTCACAACTACCCTGATCTTTCTGCTCCCATATGGATGTGGTTAAACTGCATGTAGGAGGAATAAAACCAGAGGAATAATATTGCAAAACATCTCCTGAAGTCTTATCACTGATTGCAGCCACTATAGTCCTGTGGCAGCTCCAAAGTGGCTGAACAGACAAGATTACGGAGTAGTCTAGTTGAGCAGAAAATGTCTCAGCATTTAAAAAACTTCATAGTTACTACACATCAATTAGAAGTCATGGTTGTGAAATATCTGAATAAAAATATCTGGTATTTTAGGAAGTATATTGATGGTGAACATACAATAATCATCCATTTATGATTTAGAAGAAAAAGTAAATTATTATTTCCACAAAACTGTTGCTAAAAAAGACAAACTACTTCTTTAGTTAGCTATTATTATTTTTTTTTAATTTTTATTTATTTATGATAGTCACAGAGAGAGAGAGAGAGAGGCAGAGACACAGGCAGAGGGAGAAGCAGGCTCCATGCACCGGGAGCCCGACGTGGGATTCGATCCCGGGTCTCCAGGACCGCGCCCTGGGCCAAAGGCAGGCGCTAAACCGCTGCGCCACCCAGGGATCCCTAGTTAGCTATTATTATGGGTTGAATTAATGTGCCCCCCAAAAAGGTATGTTGGAGTCCTAAAGCTCAAATGTGCCTTATTTGATAGTCAGTCTTAACAGAGGTAATCAGGTTGAAATGAGTTCATTATAGCAGTACCTTATCCAAAATGACTTTTATCCTTATAAAAATGGTAAATTTGTATAGAGGTACAGATATGCACAGAAGGGATACAGAGTAAAGCAATACAGGAAGATGACTGCTATCTGTAAACTAAGGAGAAAAAGCTGGAAGAGATCTTTTCTTCACCACCCTCAGAAGGAACAAACCCGAGGACACCCTGATTTTGGACTTCCAGACTCTCAAACTGGAGATAATACTTTTTTTTTTTTTTGAGCTGCCTAGTTTGTGGTACATTGTTATGGTAGCTCTAACAAATGAATACAGATTTTGGTCCTGAGAAGTATAATGCTGATGAGGAAGTAGCTTTGGAATTGAATAAAGATAGAGGCTCAAAAAGTTTTGAGGTATATGATAGAAAAAACCCAGATTGCTTTGAAGAGACTGTTGATAGAAATATAGATGTTAAAGGAGATTATGGTGGGACCTCAGAAAGAAAAGAAGCAAGCTATAGAGAAATCTATCATTTCAGAAAATACATATATTGTCATGAACAGAATGTTGCAATAAATATGTGTGTTAAAGGTGCTTTCAGTGAGATGTCAGATGGAAATGTGAAACCAGTGACTGGAAACTGAAGGAAAGCTGGTCTTGGTTATAAAGTGATCTGGGACCCCCATAAGCTGTGGTCCCAAAACCCTTTCATAAAGCCCTAATACAGGGTACAATAAGAAGAATATATATAAAAAAGGTAAGGATTGATAGAATTATAATGAAAATTGGAATATTTAAGCAGGCTTTATGTAAAGAAATTGCATGTTCTTTATCTAAATGTTTCATAGGCATGAATATTTGTCATACGAGGGAACACTTTCCCTACTTTTTAAGTATTTTAAAACCAAATCTTGTTGATGAAGTCCTAGTAGAGGCTACAGTTCGGTGCAGAAGTGTTAATGGAATTAAGATGAAAGTTTGGAGGATATTGTTATGTTTGAACAGACTTTATATGAAGTGATTGTATCTATCTTTTTTGCTTGAGTAGATTATAGGGGTGGCCAATGTATCTGATTGGGGAACATTTCCTCTACCAGGTATTGTAAAACCAAAAGCATGTAAATTGGCCTATCAAGCAGTATTAATTGGACTTGCTAAATGGGAACAAATGAGACTGCCTGAGTCTGCCCAGTGTGGAACAGAGCAGAAGTGCTGGTGTGGACAAATTCTCTGTGTAATAATTCTATGCAGAGTATAGACTGAAGCTTAAGACAAAAGTCTGTGAGTGCTTCCCATTAAAAACTACTGGGACTTTGGACTAGAAAATTTCCATTTGAGGGGAAATTACTAGCTTGCTGTTGGGCATTATTTGAAACTATCTTCATAACTGAATGATACAAGATAATCTTAGAACCTAAAATGCTTCTGATGTCTTGGATAATTTAGAAGAAAAAAACACTCTATGGGATGGCAGCACTCAAAACCCATAATAAAATGGAAATGGTTTATGCAGGTTCACACATCAGGTTCACACTGCCTGAGAATTGCAAGAAGGTACTCGCAAACAGGGAGCTTCTTTTCCCTAGGATTGACTTTGGAGCTGCCTGAGGAGCTTTGGGATTCTATCATAACTTAGCTCCCTATGAACAAAGAGCTGCTTGGTTTGCAGATGGCCGTTACAAGGTAAATGTAAAACATCCCATGTGGAAGGATGTCACTCTGATCAAAGAAGGAAAAGCAAATCAGCATGGTGGGCTGAACTGCATGCTGTTATCCTAGCAGCGATGGATGAATTGAACAGTGGTAAAAGCCCCAATATTTAGGTTTTTGCTGTCTTACGGGCAGTGGCTAAGGGCCGGTCCATATAGTCAGGAGGAGGGAAATGGAAACCTGGCCTATTAACAGGATAACCATATGGGGCATAGTCATAAGGAGATTTAAGGGAATATATTGATACTTATTGAACGAACTCCCTTCCAGGTCCAGAAAGTGATTGGAATCATCAAACCAATATCTTCCTGTGCTCACTTAAGTTAGCCACCTGGCTCCATGAAATAATAGGACATGGGATACTGCAGCAATGCAGAGAAGAGCTGAAACTAGACACACTGCTCTTGCTCTGAGACATGAAATGCCAATAAGAACTTTTCTGTCAGAGTGCCTGGGTGGCTCAGTTGGTTTACCGTCTGCCTTTGTCTCAGATCATGATCCGAGGGTCCTGGGATCAAGCCCCACATCAGGAGGCTCCTTGTTCCATGGGCATCCTATTTCTCCTCTCCCTCTCCCGGCCACTCTCTGTGCTTGTGCTTGTTCTCTCTCTCTCTCTCTCTCTCTCTCTCTCTGGGTGTGTCAAAGAAATAAAAGACATTTCAAAAAAGAATGGTTCTGTCTGTAAATAAGACACACACTGTAGGTGGCCATGTGGACCATGAGAAAATGGGAAGGTCTGGATCATAGCTGGCAAGTGAGACTGAGGCTGGTAGCTCTGGGGGATTCCTAGGGACTGGAACAGACACTGACTCTAGACTGGGCTTTGCTTACTGGGTAGTAGATGCAAATGCACAGAGTACTACAAAAAACTTGGAATAGGACGTATTATACCAAGTTGGAAAACCGACCATCACTTATCCAAAACAAGGAATGTATTTTATAGCCCCAAATATCCATCAACAGGCAGAGATATATCCTCCTCAGAGTAATAGTTTGATGGAGAATTGGATGTGTAATTGAAAAGTTGATTGTCTAAATCATGCTTTCATAAGGGTGTGCTTACCCTCAATAAAAGGGACAGTAAGGAAGGTGGTCACCACTGAATAGTTTTTTGTTTGTTTGTTTTTTGTTTTTTTTCTGGTGGATCTGAGGAAGAGGAAGTAGAGGAGGATGCTGGTAGTTTTACTCTCTTAGTGGTGTTTACCAAGAGTGATGGGATGCTGGTATGAAGACTACACTTTTTTTCCACATCACCTCATCTTTTTTTTTTTTTTTTCCTACTTGATACAGAAGTCATAGGACCAGGGCTGCAACTACCAGTGCTGTAAGCAAGAAACTGACTGTAGATTTTTAACTTTATGTCAGAATTCCTAAAGGCCTGGTGGAGTGAATTGTGACTTTACTCCATCTAACAAAATTATATTTAACAGTAAATTCAGTATTATCACCTGATAGTAAAGACCAAGTCACTAGTTCTGCACCTCTGTAATCTTACTTTATGTGAACAGGAGTGGACAGAGCGGGAGGTACTTACTAGATTTGCATTACTGCCTGCAATCCAGACCAACACAGTGGCTAAATCAAATGTCCTTTAAAAAGATGAGAAAGTTTGGGCATGAATGGAGAGAAGAAATAATAGCTGTGGATAAAACAATGAATAAATGGGTTATGCAGTGAAGGAAATCCAATATTACATTAACATCTCCAAGGAGGCTCAGAGTGAGAGATAATATTATCTCTGAGATTAACTATATCAGGTATCTCAAAAGGTAAAGCCATGTATTGCTGAAACCATTTCTGCTTTTAGAACCTGATGAGATTAAATGGAAGCTTGAGTGGCCTTGCTTTGAGAGATATTTTTGTACAATATGATATTGAACTAGTCTGACTGAATGGGATTCTAGTAATGTGCCAGTATCTTTTGATTGTTATGATTGGCTGTACAGAGTCCATGGACAGAGACCAGGGTTGGACTTTGACATTATAATAAATAAATATTTAAATGGAGCATGTGTATTATGTGGCCAATGTCTTCACTCTAACTTGGTTATGAGACTAAAACCATTCCTCACTGCTCTAACATGCTGAAGAAATCATCTGAGGGGGAGGGAGATGGATGCTCAGTTGTCACATCAAAGGAAGCATTATTCTAGCATCCAGATTTTTTTTAAGCCTTCCACTGTTAGAGATTTGAGGTTACATGATATACTTTATGCTCATAACTGATGTGGCTGGAGAATTGATATTGAATATATAGCATCAGCAGAACAGAAAATGTGATGCATTTTATGCATGTCAATAAAGGAATGACCTGTTTAAAAAAAAAAAAATATATATATATATAGTTTGACCCTGGATCCAATCACAGAGCTTCTTAAAGAAGCTTCCTGAGTGAAAGGGTTGCTAGGAATATCTTTCGTTTCTAATTTTTGGTCCTTGACCTTAGTTCCTAACACAGATTTTCTAAGTCCCTTGGCATTTCCTGATGATAGTAGCGCCCTTTGTTCTAATGAAGCAAGTCTTGGTAGACAAGATAGTTTCAGGATGGGAGGCAGTCACCAGAAAGACCAAACCAGGATGAAAAGCTCGGAACTTTAGCCTTACCCCTCATCCTCTGGGGAAGTGAGTGGGGCTGGAAATTGAGCTAATGACCAGTCATGTCTCCATGATGAAGGCTCCATAAAAATCCCTAAACTCTTGGGTGTAGAGAGCTTCTGGATTGGTGAACACATGCATGTCCTGAAGAGTGTATATGTCAACTTCACGGGATGGATACTCCTGCACTCAGGATCCTTTCAGAGTTTCCTTTAAGAGATGATAAACATTTCATTTAGCTGCGCCAGAAAGATGTGAATAGAGATATCTAATAGATAACGATTTCTGGCACTATTATTTATGTTTATGCTATATTTAGATTAAACACAAATAAAATCCTTTGGTTGTAAGTTCTAGGTGACAGAAATACTGAAAAATGAGGCATTTTTCTTTGTTATTCAGGTAATCATTTCACATTACTTACCCATTAATCTTTTTAAAAAATTCTCAGTTTAAATGTATACAAATCAATTACTTTTTAATTTTCTCCATTAGAAACTTCTACAAATCAAGTATTATAACTAGAAAGCTTTAAATCTCTTTTAACTAGAAAGTCAAGAGGAACCTAAAGAGAAATACTGAGTAAATGCAATGTTATATCCTGGATGGGATCCTGGAACAGACACAAGGATGTTAGACACAAAATATGAAAGTATGAATGAAGTATAGATTTAGTCAGGGACGCCTGGGTGACTCAGTGGTTGAGCGTCTGCCTATGGCATGGGGCATGATCCTGAGGTCCTGGGATCCAGTCCCACATCGGGCTCCCTGCATGGAGCCTGTTTCTCCCTCTACCTATTTCTCTGCCTCTGTCTCTCTCTGTGTCTCTCATGAATAAATAAATAAAATCTTAAAAAAAAAGACGTATAGATTTAGTCAATAATAATATATCAGTATTTGCTCATTAATTGAGACAAGTTCCATACAAATGTAACATGTTAACAATAGGGGAAACTGGATGTGTGTTTTATGGGATACTGTATCATATTTGCAATTTATTCTGTAAATCTAAAAGTAATTCAGAACTTTAAAGTTTATTAAAAAGAAATAATCTGCAATATTTCAGAAAGAAATGCTATGTAAAATGAGCAAATGCACTCAATTGCCTTGGAATGTATTCTTAAATTCAAGATTTTTGGAAATATAAAAGAAAGTTGTTTAATGAATTATTTTAATTCATAGTATTACCAATGTAAGAAACATCTTCTTGTTTATTATAATTTCAAAAAAAATTCAAAAGCAAATTCTTTAATTTGTATTTTTACTTAATATATTTTAATGCATAAACTTAAGGTTCTTTTTAACAAAAAATTCTGAGCATTTGATAGGAGCTATTTTTGCCTTATTCATTTTCACAGGATGTCTGTTCTTCCCTTTGGTACTTTTATTGTATAACTTGCAATGATCAAAATGAAGAATTAATATGGAGCTATATTTCTTGACAGATGGCATTTAGATGCATAAAAAATCCATTCATCTCAGAATAGTTCTCACATTTGTAGTTTTCTGTAACTAATTCTGTATTTTTACCTTTGTTAAATAAAATATTTGTAACATAGATTTATAGAATTTAAATTAGTCATTGATCTCAAAAGAATCTCCTTCTACATTTAAATATTAATAGACTAAAATAAGACAGGACTGGAAAGGGAAATAAAAGAAATATACTGGTTGACATAAATTATTTAAATAACCATTAGAAACACTCTACTAGCAGAGAAAATCTAAAAGGATTAGTAAGGTATCTTGTATAGGATCCATTTATCCAGTAACCAACAAATTACTTTAATTGAGTCCTTAAAAAAAAAAGTCTGTGAAATTGAAAGTAGTATCTAAATGTCAAGTTCTCTGTTTCTCAGAGATTTTTCTTAGTCTCTTAGTGTGACAGCTTCTTACATGTTGAATTGTTTTCAGAAAGGAAAAGAAGAAATCTTCATCAAAATACTTATCTGATAATTAGAATTTGTTTTCTTTATAACACAATAGAAACCTTACTGCACTCTTCCCAAATACAATTTTTCAGGATTTCTTTGTTTCTAGTCCTGTAAGAACAGCTTAGTGTCCTTCTATCATAACATATTTACCAATAAAGGAAAAACTTCACTTATATATCTCATGAAATATGTTTATTTTACCTAATTCATTAATTTTTTTGGAAAAGTAAGCTTTTATCTTCTATAAAGTGTAGGTAGCTAAATATTTCATTGCACAACCTAACACAGAATATTATTTACCACATTCATTCTTCTTTGAACTGCTCTCAAAGTTGCATTTTGTGAATTATTAATACCCATCTAATTTTATAGCAGAAATATATTTCCACTTTGGTTACCTATCTTTCATTCTTTCAGAGCTTAATGCCTTATAGTTTTTACCATTGTATATTCAATACCTAGAATTGTTTGTGCCATATGGTAAATGTTTAACAAGTATTTGTTTAATTTATGTAGCACATACAGAAAAGTGAACATATTATTCACTCTCTTTATTTTAGAATTCTTTCTAGATTCTAACTTCTTTCCTACATAATTTTTGGGCTAGTTGGAAGGTAGAGGGGAGGAATAAATTTGTAAATAGAATAAAATTGGTATTTGGATGATATGCATAACCATCGATAGGGCTTTTGATTTACACAAAGTATGAGTTGAACTTATAAATGCTGTGTTAATAAAAAGTATTCTGTATCTTTTCCAAGATAATAATAATAATAATAAATAATAATAATAATAATAATAATAATAATAAACCAAGTTTTTTTTCCCTATTCACCATCTTAACTTTGTTAAATATACATATCTTATTTATATATTTACATATTTATATATAAAACCCTATGTTAACTACATAGTATATAAAATTCATATATAATATAAATATATAATGTGCATATATTATATACATAGTAAAAACATATATACATATTTCTGAGGATGCTTTAAAATCTTAATCTTACTTAAATGTGAATATATATTGAGAGTATTGAATACTCAAGGAGAAATAAAATCACATCTCTCTTATATTTGTTCTAATAATTTAATAAGTAAGGAAGTGATTGCTAATAATACAACATATTTTAAAATTGGATGAGTTTAGGGGATCCCTGGGTGGCGCAGCGGCTTGGCGCCTGCCTTTGGCCCGGGGCCTGATCCTGGAGACCAGGGATCGAATCCCACGTCAGGCTCCCTGTGCATGGAGCCTGCTTCTCCCTCTGCCTCTGCCTCTGTCTCTGCCTCTCTCTCTCTCTCTCTCTCTGTATGACTATCATAAAAAAAAAGTTTAAAAAAAAATTGGATGAGTTTAAATAATATATAGTTACAAAAAGCCAATAATGATATAGACTTCAAATTAAGAAGAATGCACAGCAGTAAACACAGGATCATTTGTTCAAGTACTATTTGACATAAGAGAAAGTAAACTTTATAGTATTTAATTATTAGATCTTATTTTATAGAACAGTTTTAAGGAGGAATGAGTGGAAAGCACAGAGAATTCCTTGATACCTTCTCCCACACCAGCTCTATAATATTAGGGAATGATGTATCTAAGTTCTAAATACACAAAATACCTTTTCCTCTTGCAGTCTCAATGATTAGATATCCTCAAGTAAGTATCTTAGCCTCTTAAAATTGTTTTTGTGTATATGTTCTTTTCCATTACAATCTTGTCAAATTGGACTTCCTTAATTATGATTTGTATATAGTAGCACAGTACTCTCCAGATTTAAAAGCATAATGATCTCTATTTCTTGAAAATAAACTAAAGTTCCCTTTGTAGGGATTTGCATATACCTAAAGTTTAGATACAACCAATTTTTCCACGTGCACAATAATGAGTTTCCTATATATGTATACAGTATTTTCTAGGAGTTAAGTGTCTGAATGCTGTGGATAACTTGGTTGGGTTTGAATCTAGGTTTACTTTCTAGATTAGCTCAGGCAAGTTATTTACTCTCTATAGGTGTGAATTTATTCATCCATAAAATGAGCTAAAAAGAAACAACTTCTTGAACAAGTAAGTTAATACCTCAAGAGTACATAGACATGAGCCTAGGATATTTAATTCTGAACACTCTTATTTGCATATAGCCCATATTTTTGGACAATAGGTTTTTCTTAAAATAATATCCCAGAAAAAAAATGGATTTTGACCTTTTATATAATTGAGATTACTAAAAGTGGTTGATAGTTTAAAAGTGATAAATGGTGGGGATGCATTTATTTTATTTATTTATTTTTTAAAGTAGGCTCCACACCCAGCATGGAGCCCCAACATCTGGCTTGAACTCAGGACCCTGAGATCACAGAATTATTTCTCTCCTTAAGAATAAATTTATATGGTAAAAAAAAAAGGTATCAAGCCTGAGAAAGAGTAGTATTTTGAAGACTGGCTGTTTTCAAGTAGACACTATTTTAGCTGATTTTTTTTTTCAAATTTAAGTTTTTTATCTTGTTTATGCTGAAGGACTTTATCCTCTTTTTACATTTCTTTCTTCTTCTGTGCCTTCTCAAGTTCATTTAATGGTTATACAGTAATTCTCTAGGGGGCTTAATTCTTTTCATAAATTAAAGAGGTTTAAGAATTTGAATTAGGCTTGATAGTAAAGTTAATAACTACATAGCACAATGACACTAATCTCAGTTCATTTTGTTTTCCCTGTAATGTATATCTACACAGATTCAATGAGAAATCTAAATTCATTAAACAATCAAAAAAAAAAAAAAAAAGAAGAAGTCAGGTGAGAAGTTATTAGGCCAAAGAACCATAACCTTTGGGTTAACAAAGAGTGTATTACCCACATTTTGGGTCAGTAACATATCCCAGGTCATAGAATTAGCTTCGGTAGAGACTTTGTCCTCTGATATAAAAGGGCTTCATTTCTGGAAAGAGATCATTGATGATCAGAATGAAGAACGGATCTCATTTTTCACAGCAAATCCAGGCTTAATACATTTTGCAATTAAATCAATATACTTGATTTCCCACTGTTCCTCTTTTGCCAGCAATGTGTCTCCTTTAATATAAAATAACAAAATCCTTTCCAAGAAAAGAGGAAGAAGAGGAAAGAGAAGAAGGAAAGGAAGAGGAGGAGAAGGAGGAGAAGAACAACTATCGATATGTGTTATAATAACAAAAATTAAAATAATTTTAAAGAAGAATGTCAAAGTAATATGCCAATCAAAGAGTGTGCTTTTTCTTCTGAGAACACTGATGGCTTATTCAGTAAGACAAATTTTGGCAACAAACAAACGATTTCAAGGCATGTCTAATTTAACTTGCACAAGCTATATTCAAAACCAAGCACATATGCTTTGTTTCAGAGAAAAATAGCCATTTTATGGAAATACATTTTAAAATATTTTGTCTATTTAATTCTGTGTAGGTTAGATGTGCTTCCCCTTTCTTTGAAAGAAATAACAGGATAATCACTAATTCTAGTACCGATGTTTATAAAGTATGAATTGTATATGTAACTGATTGTGCCATGTACCTGATGCTAGAAGAAAAATAAAACAAAAATTTCAGTGGGCTTCCAGTAACAAATGAAAATAAAAATGAAAGCGTTGAACCTGTAATACAAGAAGAAATATATAATCAAATATTTTTTTAATGAGGAGAGGGAAAATTCAGAAAAAAAAAGAAATTTGTTATACAGTAGTTGATCAATATAGTATTGAATAATCAATATATTTTTTTAACTGGGGAGAGTCATTTTATGTGGGAATATTTTTAAGAGTAAATTTATAAAATCAGGACATTTCAGAGTACATTCTGACTGCTCTAAGGAATTCATTTGGCTGGATTTTAGTATCTCAAGAGTATAACTCCTTGCTGACTCATGCTCTTTCGTTCATGCTGCATATCCTAAAACACTGAAGGCTTTGTCTTGAAGCCTCTTTTTTTTTTGTTGTTGTTGTTACTTTCCTAATTTCTTTCTCTTTGTATCTTTCCCAGTACACCCTGCATCATGGATTAAATATAATTTCAATAGTAAATTATAGTAAATATAATTAAGTAAACTAAATAGACCTACAGCCTCACTTCACCAATAAAATTATAACCACCCAACCAATTGCTCATTCCACTTGCACGTCTCATGTCTCAAGAGAATCTCAAGCAAAATACATCCAAAATATAGTTTCTAATTTTCCCTCCAGTTTCTATTTTTGCCATGCACTAATTGATGGGATCTCCATCTACCCTGTTGCTCAGCCAAAGCCTATGAGTCATCTTTGACTTTATTTTTTCTCTTACCATTCCGTGTCTATGTAATCTACAAGTAGTTGTCTATTGTATAAACTCGGGGTATTTAATGATTCTATCCAATCCTTCTATAACTTCTGCAATCCTGGTGCAAACCATTGTTATTTCTCATATGAACTATTGTAATGGCTTTTTTCCCCTCTCTCTACCTTCACTTGTCTTTTCCAATCCACTGTTTATAGTAAAGTGAACTCTTTAAAATGGGAAAATATTATTTTCTTCCATGCTTAAAACCTCAGTAAGTTGTGACTTCTCTCTGTTTTGTCTTGGTTAGCATGAGTAGAGGCTTACCATTAATTCATTATACATATTTTTTTCAAAGACCAATTTTGGGGCTTTAAATTTCTTTCAATTATAGTCCTGCTATCAATTTCATTGATCTCTGCTCTAATTTTTCTATTTTTTCCTGTTTGCTTTAAGCTTACTTTAGAAAGCTTTCCCTTTCTGATATATGAATTTAATGCTATTACTTTTCCTCTAAGTCCTCCTTTCACTATATCCCACATATGTAGTAAGTTGTGTTTTCATTTCCATTTACTTCAAATATTAGCTTTTAAAAATATTCTATTGAGGGATGCCTGTGTGGTTCAGTGGTTAAGCATCTGCCTTTGGCTCAGGGAGTGATCCTGGGGTCCCAGAACCGAGTCCCACATCCGGCTTTCTGCATGGAGCCTTCTTCTCCCTCTGCCTATGTCTCTGCCTAGACTCTCTCTCTCTCTTTCTGTGTTTCTCATGAATAAATAAAAACAAAATCTTAAAAAAAAATTCCATTGAGACATCTTTGTTGAATAAAGCGTGCTACAAATGTCAATTAAACCAAGTTGATAAATAGGTCTGTTTAGGTAAATTTTATCCTTACTGATATTATTTTTTAAAGATTTTATTTATTTATTCATGAGAGACAGAGACAGAAAGAGAGAAAGAGAGAGAGAGAGAGAGAGGCAGAGACATAGGCAGAGGGAGAAGCAGGCTCTTCGCAGGGAACCCGATGCGGGACTTGATTCCAGATCCCGGGATAATGCCCTGAGCCAAAGGCAGATGCTCAACTGCTGAGCCATGCAGGTGTCCCCTTACTGATATTCTAGATTGGTAAGTTGGCTTGATCCATCCATAACTGAAGTGTTGAAGCTTCCAACTGCAAGGTGATTTTTTTTAAATTTCTGCATGTGGTTCTCTGTTTTACTTTACTAATTATGATGCACCATTATTAGTTGCATACAAGTTTAAAAGCATTTTGCCTTTTGTCTTCATGATTGGCCTCTTTATCAGTATTTAATGCTGTCCTTTATCCCTGATAATTTTTTTTATTATTCTGCAGTCTACTTTGTTTGCAACGTAAGTATTCAGGTTTCTTTTTTATTAGTGTTTAGGAGTGTGTATTTCTCATTTCTTTTATTGTATGTAATCTCATTGAGTTTTTATATTTGAAGTGAATTTCTTATCTACAGTTTCAAATAAGTCAAGGAGATGAAAAATATAGCATAGAGAATGTAGTCAGTAATACTGTAGTAATCCTGTATGTCAACAGATGGTAACTACACTTACTATGGTAAGCATTGTGTATTGTAGAATTGTCAAATCACTTTGTTATGCACCTGAAACCAATATAAGATCTTATGTCAGTGATACTTCATTAACAAACTTTTGAAAATAAACAAAAATAAAATGAGTTTCAGGATGCTTAGGTGGCTCAGGGTATGACCCGGGGTACTAGGATCAAGTCCTGCATCAGGCTCCCTGGGAAACTTATCTCTCCCTCTGCCTATGGCTCTGCCTCTGCCTATTTCTTTGTTTCTCTCATGAATACATAAAAGTTTATAAATAAATAAATAAATAAATAAATAAATAAATAAATTTCTTATAGAAAACAGTTTGTTCTTATTTTTATAATGTGTTCATGTCTTATCATTGGTGTGTTTAGACCATTTACATTTCAAGAGATCATAAAAATGATTAAATTAATATCCACCATGTATTTTATTGTATATTTTTCTTTTTTTCCTTCCTCCTTCCCTTTGTCTGTTATTTATTCAATTGTGTTAGTAGTTTCCCCAGAGTTTACAACTCACATGAATAACTAATCCTATCTTTAACCCTATAGCACTTCTAAGGTATTGCAGATCTTTCATAACCAAGAATCCTTGATTACCCTCTCCTACCCATTATGCTCTTTCTTCATTCATTTCACTCAATTCACATTGCTCTAATCACCCCATACATGGTTCCTATAATTATAGTTATTATTATTTCTTAAAACAGTATTTTAGATAAGTTGTTCTTTTCTTTCTGTAGATTAGTGTTTCTAGCCCGTAGCATTTTTTCCTCTTTCCTGAAGAACTTTTAAAAATATTTCTTGTTGGGCATGTCTTCTGACAATGAATTTGCTCAGTTTTTGTCTACAGAAGTTTTATTTTCCCTTCACTTTGGAAGAATAATTTCTCTGGATGTAGAATTTTAGTAATTGTAACAGTAAAGGTAATTTCCATTACTCTTATAATTTAAATATATCACTTCATTCTGTTTTTTACCTGCATGGTTTCTCATGATAAATCTACTGTAATTTCTTTTTCTTTCTTCTTTTCTATATAGCTATATATAACTAACTGTATATAATCTCCCTATGTATAATATTTATTTATTTATTTATTTATTTATTTATTTATTTATTTACTGAAGTTTGTACCTCTTAATTCTCCTTATCTTTTTTTTTAAATTCTCTTTATCTATCTCACCCATCTGCCCACCCGCCTCACCTCTAATGACCACCTGTTTATCCTCTGTATTTTTTATTATTATTATTATTATTATTATTATTATTATTATTTTGTGCTCACTTCAGCAGCACATATACTAAAAAAAAGAAATGTGTTTTTTGGTCTCTTTTTTTTGTTTGTTTTTATTTGTTGGTTTTTTTTGTTGTTTTTTGGTCTCTTTTTCTTTGTTTGTTCTTTTGTTGTGTTTCTTAAATTTCATATATGAGGGAAATCATGTGGTATCTGTCTTTCTCTGCCCAACTTACTTAACATTATATTCCATAAGTACAGGTCTGCTTAATTTCTAATGTTGATCCTCTATAAGTAAGGAGTTTATGGTAAGTTCCTTAAGTAATATACAAGTAAGGAACTTCTCATATTAAAAGATACCTTCACCTGACCCCAGTTTTTTTTTTTTCACAGTTTTCTTTCTTTCTCTTTAGTTTTCTAAAGTTTGGATATGATATGACTCAGTGCACATTTTCTTCATATGGATCCTTCTTGGTAATCTCTGAGCTACCCATTTCTGTGGTTTGATGGCTGGCATTAATTTTGGGAGTTTCTAGGTCATTATTATTTCAAATATTTCTTCTGTTCCACTCCTTATCTTCCTGATATTCTAATTATGCTTATATTACACTTTTGAAATTATCCCTCAGTTCTTAGACTACTGATATTATGTTCTGTCATTTTTTTTTTTCTCTTTAAATTTCAGCTCAGGAAGTCTGAGTCTTCAGGCTCACTCATTTTTTCCTCAGCTATGTCCAGTCTATTGAGTCCATCAAAGATATTCTTCATTTCTGTAACAATGTTTTTCTTAACAGTTCCATTTGGATTACTTCTTAGATTTTTTTATCTCTATGCTTGTATTATCCATCTACGATTTCAAGGTATTTACTTTTTCATTAGATCCTTTAATGTATTATATTCCCTGTCTGCAAACTCTAACACCTATATCATATGAGTCTGATTTGTATGCTTACTTTATCTCTTTAGACTGTGCTTTTCCTGACTTTTAGTATGCTTTGTAACTTATTGTCAAAATTCAAACATGATGTATTGGGTAATAGATTACAAATTAAATAAAAAATGTTTTTGTTAATTCAGTTAGGAGATACGGGAATATTGGAGGAAGCTGGAGTGGAAGAAATGCCCTAACCCAGGTGGAATAAATCTCTGGTAAAAAGAAATCTTCCAATGCACAATAGGCATTTTTATGAAGAGTACTCTGCATGCATTTCATGATGGTCACACTTCCCCTCCACCTGCTAGAGCCACAAGAGGATCTTTCTCACTCTTCACCATGAAGACCTGAAAATAACCCCCCCCAAAACAAACAAACAAACAAACAAACAAACAAACAAAAAACAAACAAACAAGATTGGGGCAGATCTGAGCAGTTTCCCACCCTTACTTACTGTAATCTATATTCAGCTCTAGCAATTTTCCAAAATTACCATTTGAGAGTTTCTAGCAGTATGTGACTCTAGTAGCTTTGGCTCTAGGTAAGCAGGCCTCAGATGTGATCAGCTGGATTGTCCTGCCTCTCCAGATTTTTCAGTGGTGGTTTGCTCTGCAATCTCAATTCTCTGATGAGTCCAAGAAAGAGTTGGTTTTCTTTTTGTTCATCTTTTTTCTTGTTGTAGAGATGAAAGTGACAACTTCCAACTTTTTAAGGGCAGAGCTAAATGATTTTTTGAGTTCTAGAATCTTTGTTGCTTTAGTTTCCTACTTAGACCTTTAATCATCTAGATTTGCATTTCACAATATATAAATAAGTTTATTTTTTAATAGATAAATCCAATTGACTTACTAATATTATTCAATACAATACACAGTATCATTTGCCATCAATCAGAATTACTATATATGTATGAGCCTGTTTGGGGCTTTTATTCTGTTCATCTAACCAATATTCTGCTGTCTTATTTGTGGCAACTTTAAAATAAATCTCAACAAGTTATCATTTTAATTCTTCAGCTTAGTTCCTTCTCATCATAATCATTTTGGCTTGTTTGGTCATTTATATTCTCCATAAATACACTATGATGGAATTGTGATGCTAATTGTTTTTGATGATTTAGAGTAATTTAACTGCCACTGTAAATAAATATTTTAAAAATCATTCTATAGATGTACCAGGCAGGCTACTTCAGAGTGATGGGGTATTTGATACAACTAGCTAGTTCTATAAGCATGAGTCGATAGATGCATTTCACTTGTTGTAAAATGAGTTCTTTGTTCAGAAGCAATGTTCTATAGAATCTCATGTCATTGACTAAGACATGCAGTAAGTCTGCAGTTTGTGATTTTGGCTGAAATATTGAGGGCACAGACAGTACTTGCCATAGGGCCATAAGACAAGTCTAACTTAGAATTAAATCAGAAAGCCAGTTTTTAAGTTTCTTTTCCTTGGAATTGTTTCTGTGAATTTTTTTTTTTTTCATTCACGTGTACTCAGAGAAGCAGAACTGTGCAAGTGATATCACAGACTGGTTAGGATTAAACTTAACTGAATTTTGACAACCAGTGAAGTAATCTGTTAGCCTGTTGTCTAGTTCATAGCATGATGTGTACAGCACCCAGACCCAACTAGTTTTCCGGACTATGCTGAAGAGTCACTTCTTAGGTGGTAGAGGGACAGTTATAAAATTTTCAATGTCTTCTGAATATTGTATTGCTGATGATGAAATCAGAGTAGCACAAAGTAATGACATGTTCTAACTATGTAGGGACAGAGTGGGGAAATGATAATGACATAAAAAATTTTACATGTCCAGGAAGGCTTTATTAGTTCCTTACTCTTCCTGGAACCTTTCCTTCTAATTTGGAGAAATCATGACACATTATTTCTCCTTCTCATTTGAGAAGATAGGAGACTTCCCAATATTCAAAAGGATGACATCCCATAATAATATAAAAATGAATTGAACCAAATGAATTTAAGAGAATGCCATCATATGAAGTCACTGCATCAAACAGTAATCTTCCCAGTTAAAACTACAAAGCACTGATAAAGGTAGGTAGATACGTAGTTAAGCGAGTAGATAAATGTCAGGTAAAAATTAGTATAGTATTTTCCAAAGTATATAAAAGTATATTTACATATAAGTACCTAGTGACATAGTGTCAACCTCTAGATAACTATTAACATATTTTCTACTCATAACCCTTCATAGTCTTATAGGAATATGATGTCCTTCTGCAGTTATACCTCTTCATAGGTTTTGTGGCAGTAGGGAAGGTTACCTAAATCCGTGAATTTTGTATTTAAAGACAGTACCCAGTGGTTGTCAAGGGCTAACTGTCAAAAATATCTTCTCATAGCAATGTCTTTCCAAATTGATATTTAATGGTTATAGAACATGTTGTCATTCAAGGTTGTCGACAGTGTGAAATGATCACTATTTTCTTACTGGTTTTGGCAACTTGAAAAATATGACAATCACAAGATGAAAAGGGACATCGTGACCTTTGGACCTGGTGGAAAGTGTTAAAGTGACAAAGGAAAAAGGGCATTCATTCTGTAAGTTCAGAAAACAAACAAACAAAAAAATCAATAGTCCTGTATATGTGAAAAATACACAAAAATTTTCCTTAGAGCTTAAATTAATTCCCTGGTTATCTTAAATAAGCTTTTAAGATTGGGGAATTAAATAACAGAAAGGTAGCCAGAGAAGAGTTCACATGATTTCAAAAAGCCTCAGAATAGTCTTTTTTGTTTTGCTTGAATTTAACTCCTATATTCAATTTTAGGACTTTAGAGTATCCTGTACTATGATTATATGAAAGCTACCAAATTAACATAAGGAGCTACTATTTCCTGTTTATTGTTAGAGGTAATATGAACCTTTTATATGAAATAGAGTATAGAGAAAATTAACAAAATTTACAGGAGAAAAAATGAATTATTAATAAGGTTTATGATTTGATTCTGTGATCAAAGATTGTCTGAATATGCTTTTGTCTTTGTTTTGAGATAGGAAATTTGGAAAGCTCAGAATATCACAGACAGGGCTGCTGAACTACACTCAAGGCTAAGCTGCTAGATTTAAAGCCCAAATCTTGCCAAAAGGAGAAAACAAAACAACAATAACAAAGACACTTCCACAATCACTGTGAACTATACTTCACAATTTGTATTATTTGCTTTTCTTTGCCAGGATCTTGAATTTGCTTGAAGCACTATTGAATCCTACAAGACCTCCTCTTTTCTGCCAGTGATTCACCCATCCACCTTTCCTCCACAATTACCTTTATTAGTCTAAGACTTAGAGAGAACTTCTTGTGACTCTACTTGCTCTCCTCCTCTCCTTTATTTATCACCAGCACCTGAGTCAAGCTCTGGTCTGGATTCTTCTGCATGGCATATCGTTGGCCATATGCTTCTTGACTAGCTGTTAGAAGGGTGGTAATATAAATATATCAGGCAGGGGAAGCATTTTCACAGCCCAACTGAGTAAAGTCCTCCAGAATTTAAAGGATTCATATCTAGCAGAAGAAATCAAAGTTTCAGCTTTAAATACAATTATCTGTAAAACAGAAGCATACTTTTGTGTTTTATAGTTAGTATTGATATTGATGGCAGTGGTAATGGTGGTATATGTATATTTGATTAGTTTTGCTTTTATCTATTTTCTTTCAATCCACTGAGACAGAGTATAGGTTTAGGTTGTAATATGAATAATTCAGCTTTATTGTTAGGAAAATAGCAAATTACAAATGTAAGCATTGAAACACTATCCTAGGGAGTACTATGACAATAGTTTTCTTTCTACTTTTGCTAGAATTGTTGCAACATAATAAGTATTTCTGTCATTGTCCAGGTTGTATGTCATGTCTAATTCAACATGAAGCTTTATTGCAACCCTAGTCATTAACCTTCAAGTACAGTCAGTATTTTTGCCACAACCCCTCCTTAAATTTTCATTGAGATCATGCGTTTCATGGCATACTGTAGAAAAGTATGAAAAATACATATAATTCTATCCTTCCACAATCCTTAAAAATGCAGTTTCCTGTAAGATCCTAAAGCCCTGCTTCTCATATATCTTTAAGTAACTGTGTTTTCAAAGAATGTCTTCTAAAAAAAATAGAAAAAATAATATATTCTCAGACGATATTTTCATTCTCTTCATCTAATTTTAAATAACAGCTCTGTAAACATCTATTAAATAAAATCTGACATTTCAGAAGAGACTTAAGCAAACAATAACTGGAATTGTTATGAAATGACAAAACTTTAGAACAAGTCTCCATTGCCATCTTTTTAGTTATCATAAAAAGAATTATTTTGCTATCTACAGGCATGCAATTAATAAAATCTGATCAAGTACAGGAAAATGATTATTATCTGTTATTTCAGATCCCATACATGATTTTGATTGAGTTTGAATTGTATAAAACATGTTGAACAAATGCAAATTAGAACAAAGATAAATTCTTGTCTCGTTTGACTTTAAATAACAATGTTTTGTAGCTGAAAGTCATTAGTTACTAAGCTTACAGATTTGTTATATCAAATGAGATAATGCATTTGCAAATACATTGTAAACTTTGAAACATTAAAATAAATATTCAACATTACTGTTTTCAAAGATAAAGCAAATGACCTAGAGCAAGCAAACTTATCTAATTAAGAAAAGACACATGCCTGCATTAGGGAAAAAAAAAATGTTCCCACCTGCTTATTACATTTTATTTTCAGATTGCTAAATTTATAAAATAAATATTGTGGATGGTGAGTGTGCTCTAGCTAATTCTTAAGCAAATGTTATCAACTTGAATTGATCAAAAATGACTGTAAAACTTACTAAAGCAAAGCAAAACAAATAATACATTTAGTCTGACAGCTTATATGTCTTATATGAAATGTGACTATTTTATATTACCCTTAATGCAATCGACAAAATAACAGCACTGGAAATGAAGTTCCATGCACCCTGAAATATGCGCACCTGGACATTTTCAAAGTTAGGGTTAATGCTAAGAAACATATTATATTAAACATCCTGTAGTCTGAATATCCCAACAGCAGGGAGGGGGGATATTGCCTATCAGCCACTTAATTATCTGCAATGTATATGCAAATACTCAGAGTTTGATGAGGTCTTTACATTTCACCTCTAAGCACCACATTAGTAATTCATGAATCCACTACTAATGTTTCTGTGGCATTCATGCAGCAGTGAAAAATTAAGCAATAATGACTTCAAAGGTGGAAGAACCACAAAATAACTCTGTACCTTTGAGGTCATTTTTACCATTTGAACACAAATTATATGAGTGCACTTCATTGGCTTCAGCATTTGCAAAGCATTGCTAATGAATAGGGAGGATATTTAGGAAATGGAGTGCAGGAGGTGGATATAGATAGAACACTGACGCTTAGCAGAATTGATTCCAAATATAAAAAGAAACACACTTATTGCTTTTAAATGGCCTCCAATGCAAAATCCACAGATGAAACAGATTTTGAGAAAATCCGGGGAATGCACTAAAGTTGTTCAATCAGCATTATCAACTTCAGGTACTTGCTTTCGTAAATCTTCCTTGGCTCAGTAGGAACTCACAACTAATCATATATAAATGCCTCTTTGCTCTGTACAGTAGTTGTTTTTGAAAATGCAGTCATACAACACAAAGTATACCCTCCTTAGGATTGCTTAAAAGCAATTTTCCTTTAGGTGACTAAATTGTACATTGATACATATTATCATTGTGTTAAAAATATTAAAAATGTAGTAAAGCAAATTGACTCAGCCTTAACTGTAAAACTTCACCATTATAAAAATAATAAAGGAAATATCAATTTGCAAATGGTCTATTGTTTCAATTTTTTGGAAATCATTATGCAAAATGGTGTAATGCTAAATGTAAAACAATATATTTTGAAATATTCTATGTTATTTAATTCAATGGAAACGAGGCAATCATATTACAGTATGTATTAACTACAAATAAAGACATTCCCATTTTACCATCAGGTAACCATAAAAAAATCAGAAAATCAACAATGATATATTAATACAATGTAATTCTCAGCCCCCATTCAAATTTTGACCATTATCTCAATAATATCCTTTACAGAAAAAAGATCAAATCCAGGATCACTCAGAGAGAGAGAGAGGCAGAGACACAGGCAGAGGGACAAGCAGGTTCCATGCAGGGAGCCCGTTGTGGGACTCTATCCCCAGCTCCAGGACCACGCCCTGAGCTGAAGGCAGGTGCTAAACCGCTGAGTCACCCAGGGATCCCCATCCTTGACACTTTTAATGATTACAGGCCAGGTATTTTGTAATTTACCCCTCCATTTGGTGTATCTGATAGTTTTATATCATTAGATTCAGGTTATATTGTCTTGCCAAGAATATCACAGAAAGGGGATCCCTGGATGGCTTAGCGGTTTAGCACCTGCCTTCAGCAGGCCCTGCCTTCGGCCCAGGGCTTGGTCCTGGGGTCCGGGATCGAGTCCCACATCGAGCTCCTTGTGTGGAGCCTACTTCTCCCTCTGCCCGTGTCTCTGCCTCTCTATCTCTGTGGGTCTCTCATGAATAAATAAATAAAATCTTAAAAAAAAAAAGAATATCACAGAAGAATATTCTGCTCTTCTCACAGCATCCCAGGAAGTGTACCCAGGAAATACCTGTCCCACTTCCTGTGATATTAACTTTGGTCACTTAAATAAGGATCTATCTCACTACTTTAGTGTAATTCCTTTTTACCTTTGTCATTAATAATATTTAATGGGACCATACTCTGAGACTATGTAATTATTAATCCTTATTGATATATTATGTTGTCTTATTAGCAGCTCTTGCTATTTCTTGCTGAATTAAATTTAAGTATGATGGTGGCAAAGTAATTTTCTAATTTCTTCAAAATGATTAGTTGGCATTATCCCATAGAAAATATCTCTCTGGTCCCCCTATTTATTCATGTCTTCATTTAGTTTATTTATATCAGTAAGAACATGTGAATTGCTCATTTATTCAGCAAGTTATAATCTTTTACTTCTATTATCTGCATTAATGTTTTGGCCAACAAGAGCCCCTTCTTTGTCTTCTTGACATGTTTCCATTATTTTTTCAGCAACCTGTAGCTTTCTGAAACAAAAAGATATCCCTTCGCCGGCCTTGGAATCAGCTCTTCCTTCAAGAACCCCATGAAATGCTTTTCCAAGTAATACCTTATTCAAGTGATCAAAGCTAATATTACAAGGAGTAGGACAAATCTGTAATGTGAACTGCCTTATGAGGTGCAATGAGAAGAACAGGACATTCTTTTGTGATTTTGTTGCCAAGATATATAACTTGAATCTAATAATGATGTTTGGAAATCAAGATTTGAGTGTTAAATATGCTCACTGCCATTGGAGATTGCTGTTCTCAGGTCCTGTATGTGGGTAGAACTTGGGGTTACAAAATATAAACGGATGTGTATATCTTATTTTTCTGTATGTGTCTGCATGTATTGAAAACTGTAAGTGCACATTAACAAAACCAAATTTGGTCTAATAGCACAAGGTTCATTGTAGTGTGTTATCCTTCATAATATTTGGTCATACATGGGACACTAGAACCCTTTGACCATGAGAAAAATGGCTGCTATTATCTTCAATATATTTACTCATTTGATCAATCCTCCTGTGAGTAAACAGTTCCTTTCACCATGGAAGCCAATGACCCTCTTTATGGCTGCACTCTTCACATTTCTTGTGCTTTGATATCCTGGACCACCTTTACCATAGCTCACCCTCTACATTAACATCTTCTCCATCAGGCCTGGGCCCTGACACCCTATATCAAGATTCATAGATGTGCTTGTCACTCCACTCAGGTCTGACAGCCAACCAGGTTAATGCTGTCACTGCTCAACCTGCATAGACTCACACCTTACTCAGTCCTCTTCAGCCTCCCCTAATGACTTTCAGACTAAAGGAATCAAAGGAGAAAGGGACTTATCATGATCTTTCTCTTGATATATGCATATGATATGTATATGTAAAATACATAATGCATATATGTGTATAATGTATATTAATACATTGTTTTTCATATGCATACAATATATATTTGTATATACATATATAATGTAAATGCATTAAAATATATATGCAAAATATGTATAGATAATACCTATGAATCATAAAATATATATGTATTTATAAAATATATATTATATGCATATATAAAATATATATGCATATATATACATATGTATGTATATATATTTTTATTTTTATGAATCACATAGCTTATAATCTTAAATGCTAAAACAATACAAATTTTATGTTTTGTGTTTTACCAAAGACAAAATGAGGTTCAAAAGTGTTAAGTGACTTGCCCAGGGTCACCCCACTTAAAAGTGCTGGAGTTGAGATTTTTTTTTTTTTTTTTTTTTTTTTGGAGTTGAGATTTAAACTCATCCAACTGATCTCAGAGCTAGAGCTGCTTGTGCCCCATTACATTGGCCCCTAGATCTTCATCCTAAGGCAAAGAGCAGCTTGTATTGATTATTGGTTTGAGGGTTGCAAATCAGTGAATAGGTGAATTTGCAAATATGGCATCCACTAATGGCAAAAACAACTATTAGCATACCTATACATTTATATATGTTTTTATATCTATATCTATGTCATTTCATATAAATATGATATAACACATTCATATATATGATATATATGATATAACACAATCATATATATATATGTATATATATATATATATATATATATATATATGATAGTGTTGAAGACAGTTTTCCCTGTATTTTTCATGTTCCTGAACCATCTGGGCCTTCTGAGAAAATGGCATGTGTGAACAGCAAACATGCCTTGGAAGTTAGAGAACATGTTTTCCTAAAGAGAGAGACCCCAGAAATATCCCAAGGCTAATAATAAAGATAGAGCCTTCGCCATGCTGTCCCATGGACAGCTGCTTCCATACCAAGGTAACGAGTCATCACTTTCTCTGGAAGGGGGTGTGAGCAAATGAGTCAGCCACTCATAAAAACTTAGCACTTCTTAATTTGGAGGTCCTCTCCTGTGATGCAAACCCACTGCATGTGCAGGTAGACAGCTGACCTTGTCATGTCTCACCATAGGGATGGGCATCTGGAAATCCAGTATTAAATGTATCTGGCTGTTCCCTTTCCTATGCCTTATAAACCATCTGTGTCTCTGATTCAGGTTCTAGTGTCTTTTGTCAGCATATTCCATGAAACTGAGGCAGACTGACTTTCTAGCTTTTAAGAAAGGAAAAAGATTAGATCCTTCATAGCCATGGTTTTGGACTTAACAGTAATCTTCAAGAAATATAATAAAACTAAAACAAATAAACAAACAAAAAATCTTAACATTATATTTGAAATAATTATTTCTAAAATTAACAGATGAAAGAAAATACCTTTGCTAATTGCAGTATTGATTTTTATATACCTAACTCTGGCCACTGAAAGGAATAGGGAAATTTTTTTTTTCCCAACTCAACCTAAGAAGAATCCTTGATACCTCTTCTCTCTCTGTTTCTCAAACACACACACACACACACACACACACACAAACGCACACACGTCCATATCCAATCAGTCCTCAAGTGCTGCTGCTTTCGTACCTTGTATTACTTAGAATAGTGTATTTTATGCAAAAGAAAACTGTACAGTCAAAAATATCTGCTTGACTAATGACACTCAATATATGCTGATTCATATTTTCAGTCTTTTTCCAACTTGATTTTTCATGAAACTGTTGGCTGCTGAAGTCTTCTATATTCATCTGGCAGCCAGCAAAAGTGTTAAAATAACTTCCATTTGCATTTCACTGTCCTCAGATTCTACCTGGATTCAGTAAGGTCCAAGAAATGTACCCATGGCTAACCATTTAACCAAACAACAAGTTTACATTATATAAGAGGGCAGTAAAATTTTTCAGTTGGAAATACAACTATCTCAGTTATACCTTAATATATAACCCTCCTCTGTATGCCCATTTTGATCGACCACACATAGATTTTGGCCATAGTTTCATAGGTATTACTAAAAAAACTCCCAAAGTAATTTCAATGTGTCCTCTCTTCTCCTATCCACTAAAATCCACTTTCTCTCTTCACGCAAATTGAAATCCTAATTATAAAATTAAGCATGCTATTTAATTTAGTATGCATCCAGGGACCATTCTCTGTTTCTCAACATGATTTATGAAGCGTCTGTAATAACTGGCCTCTGCCTATGTTCTCACTCTTCACTTTGGACAATTGAAGGCTCACCTTTTATGATCCAGAATGTGAACTTGTAATTTCTCACACATCACTTCCTTTTCACCTTGAATTACCATTAAAATACCAAGTCAGAAGTGATCTACTATGTAACCTTTGCTTATTCAAATTGGCTGGTTTATACAACATGACAAAATGCAGTACATGATAGTATTTTTTATTCTATTGTATTATTAACAGGACCAAATGATATGTCATTTAAGACTTTAATTTGGAGCGTGCCTGGGTGGCGCAGTTGGTTAAGTGTCTGACTCTTGATTTTGGCTCAGGTCATGATCTCAGGGTCGTTGGACTGAGCCCTGCATTAGGGTCCACACTCAGCACAGAGTCTGCTCAAGATTCTCTCCTTCTGCCTTCCCCTTGCTCAGGCTCTCTCTCTCTCAAATAAATAAATAAAAATGAATGAATGAATGAATCTAATAGATAATATGAAATTCTCTTTCACTTGCTATATACCATGTTGTTTCAAATATAAACATATTCAAAAGTCCATCTTGTTATATTAGACAAAGTAAATGACTATGCCAGTTTCTCTGTTCCAATAGCAGGTTACATATAACACTATCATTTCATACGCTAGAACACATTTTGCTATCTTTATCCCCAACTGACCTGTAATAGCTTAGAGTACAGAATGCAATTTAAAAAAAAAATTACTGTTGAAGTATAGTTGACATACAATGTTATATTAGTTTCAGATGTACAGCGTAGTGTTTCAACAATTCCATGTGTTATGTATGCATTGCTCACCACAGCAAGTGTAGTCGCCATCTGTCACCATACCACATTATTATAACATTATTGACTGCATTCCCTATGCTATGCTTTTCAACTCTGTGACTTATTTATTTACTTATTTTATTTTAGCATAGTTAACACAATATTACATTAATTTCACGTGTATAGCTTAGTGATTTGACAAGTTTATACATTATGCTATGTTCACCACAAGTATAGCTACCGTATGTCTCATTATATTGCTACTCTAATATCATTGACTGTATTCTTTATGTCCCTCTTTTTATCCCAGTGGCTTATTCTTTCCATAACTAGAGGCTTATCTGGTCATTTTTTATCTCCTGTGTTAGCAGAAGATTTAGATCACAGATAGTAAATAGGTTTGCTAAGTTTTATGAAATGTGGTATGTTTCAAATAAAACATTATTTTTAGAAATTGGGTAAGATGCATTAATATAGGATCTTGACTGGAGCAAGATATTTTTGAGACTCAAATACAATAACTATAATAAAGGACTTTGTTCCATAAATGAAAGTGATAGAATAATATAATAAAAATAATTCTAACCATTCGACTTTCCCATGAGTTCCTGAAATTTAAGCTCCATTTAACATTCTATCTCTATGATTTCAATTTAGGAAAATTATCATTTTCCACTCATGTGAAAAACCATTCTACTTTTTAATTTTTTTTTCTGGCTCAGAGATACAGGGAGGGACCCAGAGATAAATTGGGAACTGCATTTTTGCACTGCCTTTTAAAACCTTTACCTAGAAAAAAAAAATAATATAAATAAATAAATAAATAAATAAATAAATAAATAAATAAAATCTTTACCTAGTGCTTTCAGATTGATGCTACCTTTCTTTTAAAGTACATCTTTGACTTTCTACATTTTAAACAGCTTTGTTTCTAAAATATTTGTCATTTTAATGGACTTTTGGAGACTAGGGTTTTTTTTGTTTTTTTTGTTTTTTTCTTATTTGACATTTTGGGGAAATTTTTCTGAAGACTCTTAAAGTGCACTAACATTTTGATACCATTATTACACTTAGTGACAGTTTTTAAAAAGGTGAAGATTTAATACTGTGAAATATTTCCTTCAAACATTTTTTACAGATTTTATTTATTTATTCGAGGGAGAGAGAGAGGCAGAGACACAGGCTGAGGGAGAAGCAGGCTCCATGCAGGGAGTCTGACGTGGGACTGGATCCCAGGTCTCCAGGATCACTCCCTGGGCTGAAGGCGGCTCTAAACTGCTGAGCTACCCGGGATGCCCTCCTTCAAACATTTTATCTGTAAAACTGAATTACACCTTAATTGGTAAGCTGCTAAATAACAAATCTTTATTCAGCTGCAATCATGTAAATTAGTGGAATTATATATGCTATGCACATATTTAACACCTAATGTTCTATTTATTGTTTTAAAAAATAAGAAGAGTTTTAAAAAATAAGAAGAGTAAGACAGTGATACTAAACAGAAAAAACTGAGCATGACTTCATTCATATATTCATCAGATAAATCCAAATTGCCTTCCATTTATATGAGACACTTTGTTAGAAATGGGGGCTTTGTATAGGAGTTGTATATTTATTTCTTGTTTTCTTTTTTTATTTCTTGTTTTCCTTTCAAGATAAACGAAATAATACATACATAGCAAAAACATCTATGTGAAGAACAGATAAATGCCAGAAAATATTTTCTCTCTATCTCAATATACATACAATCCAAGCTGTATTTTAATCTCACAAAATTAAGGGCTGGAGAAACAAAGGATTATAACTAACTCCCAAAGTGACTATATCTTCTTTCAAAGAGCTTGGAATGTATATATTAATGTGTTCTAATTATACAGTCTAAGAAGCAAAGCAATGAAATCTCCAGGTAGTGACTTCATCTTTAGGTATATATCTAATCATTATCACTGTGTATTCTCAAATAGGAAGAACATTTTTAATTTAAGGTATGTACAACTTTTTTTTCATTTCTAATATGAAAAATAAAAGTGCTTTATCATAAAAGATGGAAATAAAGTCAAAGACAATTTTTTTGGATCTATGTTGTTTGCATTAAATCATTTTTTAGGTGATCTAAAATAATGGATTTGAAATTTATAAAAAAAAACTAGATAATTTATTTTGGAAGGGTTGGTCAATAATTAAGTCATATAAAAAAAGAAGTCATATACTGAGTAGCATGGCTATGAGACTGATGAAAATAAAATCCACAGTATCTATTATAAATTAAAATACTAGAGAGATTACTGGCAGGTGGATAAAATCAGATAAATATGTGTTTTTTTTAATTGGTAAAGAGTAGTTATAAAATGCATACTATGTTCTTTCTATTTGAATTATTATTATGGAAGAAAATGTATTAATCCAATAAATATTTATAGGAAATTTACTATATACTATCATTGAGAGGCTGCAGGGGAAAACAAAACAAAACAAACAAACAAAAAAACAAATCCCAAAAATAATAACATCAAAAACCTATCCCTGCTAAAAAGAAGTATAATGAGAATTAGATTCAATAAAATCATGATCACAACAAAATTTGTTGGTGGTCCAGCAGCCATATACAGGGGAATCTATAAGGGGACAGAGGTGGTTATAGATTTCATCTCGGTAAGATAAGGGCATTCCCCTGGGATAAATAGGATTTAAAACTCTTTTGAAGTACTATTGGAAATTGGGAAGCTAATTTGGCTAAATTTAAAGTGTTCCAAATAATGGGAACAATGTTTACAAATTAGCTGATGAGTTAGATCAAGTATTCTTGAAGTGATTCAGTATAACAGGAATAAAGAGAGAGGGAGACAGAGAGAGTGTGTAGGCTTTGACTTCCATCTAGATCGCAAGCTTATATTTTATTTGTTACTCTAAGAATTCTGCCTGTATTTTGAAGACTGTGGCACACTTTGCAGTACATATATATGCTATTGTGTAGTTATTCGATATTTCCTACAGATGGCTAATTTTATTTAATAAATATCAAATTAAATGGCACTCTTTAAGACTTCTTGAACTTCCGAGTGGTTTGTTTTCCAATTTCAGACCCCCGTTTTTCATAAACAACAATTTACATTCAGTAGTATTATTCTGACTGTAACAAGAATTTGATAAACCAAATATGGAAGAAACACTTTAGGCTAAACTGCCAAAATATTCTGAGGAGGCTTAGCTCAGTTTTATTAAAATAAATTAGTTCTCTTATCGATTAAATAAAGTATACTTGGCAACAAGTTATGCCATTTCTAAAACCTTCAAATATTTTCTAAGGTAGTAAATCATACACTCCTCTATATATGCTTTCAGTAAAACATTCTTATCCTCATGCAAAAACAACAACAGAATAGTATTTAGGAGTAAACAGACATCTCTAATGTGGGATATTTCACTCACAAACATAAGGCTAATAAGAGTAACAAAAAATGTGCCCACAATACATCCTATTTATATAAAGTACAACAGACAATCAGTTTACAGGGTTAGGTTGTAATGGTGTGTAGTGACTAGGAGAGAGAACAATGGGGTCTTCTGGGTGCTGACAATGCCATTTCTTGATCTGGGTACTGCTCTAAATAGGTGTGTTCTCTTAATGAAAAACCATCAAGCTCTGTATTTATGATTTCTGGACCCTAAAGGAAGTTCCCTTAAAACGTTAGGAAGATCTATTTACCATGATTCCCATTTTTCTGCATTTTAAGGGAACCAATTTAGCATTAGTTCTGACTCGCTCATAAAACATATATATCAATGGTACTTAGAAATTTAAAAAGCATATTCTTGGATTTATGATATGAGATCACAGAGTAAAATAATTTTTGTAAGTGTTGGGGGGAAAACTGATATTCATGTTAGTGTCAACCAGGCACTATGGAAGACTTAAAAAGGATTTTTCTAATCTAAACTATTCATATGATGGCAGCCCAGGTGGCTCAGCGGTTTAGCACTGCCTGCAGCCCCGGGTGTGATCCTGGAGATCCAGGATCAAGTCCCACGTCGGGCTCCCTGCATGGAGCCTGCTTCTCCCTCTGCCTCTCTCTCTCTCTCTCTCTCTCCCTGTCTCTCTCATGAATAAATAAATAAAATCTTAAAACAAAAATAAACTATTCATATGAAACAAAGATTTAACTCTACATTGAAAAAGTACAAACTACTCCTTTATTCAAAAAGCAAAGAATGAAATGAATGTTGGCAGTCTGAAGATTGCATGAGGAACCAAAGCAGATTCAGGACAGGTGCATTTTCACATAAGAATGGCTTATCAGGGACAGCCCTGGTGGCTCAGCAGTTTACCTCAGCCTTCAGCCCAGGGCGTGATCCTGGAGATCCAGGATCGAGTCCCACATCAGGCTCCCTGCATGGAGCCTGTTTCTCCCTCTGCCTGTGTCTCTGCCTCTCTCTGTGTGTGTCTCTCATGAATATATAAATAAAAAAAAAATCTAAAAAAAAAAAAAAAGAATGGCTTATCAAAATGTTCTAATTGATAAGCTTTCTGGTAAGGAAATGCACTCATTTTCAAAGTTAGTGGGGTCAATAATTCAAAAACTATTCATTAGATTTTGTAGCTGTGATCTAAAGAAAATATAAATTTAAATTGTTTAGTTTACAGAGAAAATCTGTATTCAAATCATGAAGCTGCATGAAGGTCTGTTATTAATCTAGCAGTATATTTTTTAAGTAGTATACAGTTTATGTGCAGTGCACTGTTCAGTCTTCCCAAACCAGTGACATAGGAGTTATTTTTAATTTTATTTAAGCCCAATTTGCCCACATATAGCATAATGCCCAGTGCTCATCTCATCACGTGCCTTCCTTAGTGCCTGGCACCCAGTTACCCCATCCCCCCACCATTCTCCCCTTCTGGAACCCTTTGTTGTTTCCCAGAGTTAGGAGTCTCTCATGGTTTGTCTTTATCTCTAATATTTTCCCACTCAGAGTCTCTCCTTTCCCTTATAATTCCTTTCACTATTTCTTATATTCCACATATGAGGGAGACTGTATGATAAATTTCTTTCTCCATTTGACTTATTTCACTCAGCATAAACCCTCCAGTTCCATCCACCTCAAAGCATATGGTAGGTATTTGTCCTTTCTGAAGGCTGAGTAATATTCCATTATATAAAGATTATATATATATATATATATATATACACACATACATATATAATTTATACATACATAAGTATATAATGATATATATCATATATAGATATCATATCTTCTTTATCCATTCATCTGTCAAGGGCCACATAGCACAATTTGGCTGTTGTGGACATTGCTGCTATGAACATTGGGGTACAGGTGTTTCATCATTTTACTAGATCTGTATCTTTGGGATAAATACCCAGTAGTGCAATTTCTGGGTAGTAGGGTAGCTCTATTTTTAACTTCTTGAGGAACCTCCACAGTTTTCCAGAGTGGCTGCACCAATGTGCATTTCCACCAACAGTGCAAGAGGGTTCCCCCTTCTACACATCCTCACCAACATTTGTTTCCTGTTTTGTTAATTTTTGCCATTCTCATTGGTATGAGGTGGTATCTCATTGTGGTTTTGATTTGTATTTCACTGATGTTGAGTGATGTGGAGCATTTTTCATGTAGTTGTTGGCCATGAGTATGTCTTTGGAGAAATGTTTGTTCATGACTTCTGCCCATTTCTTGACTGGATTGTTTGTTTCTTGGGTGTTGAGTTTGATAAGTTCTTTATAGATCTTGGATACTAGCCCTTTATCTGATATGTCATTTGAAAATATCCTCTTCCATTCTGCAAATTGTCTTTTAATTTTGTTTGCTATTTCCTCTGTTGTACAGAAGCTTTTTATCTTGATGAAGTCCCAATAGTTCATTTTTGCTTTTGTTTCCCTTGCCTTCATAGACGTGTCTTGCAAGAAGTTGCTGTGGCCAAGTTAAAAAAAAAAAAAAAAAAAAAGTTGTTGTTGTGCTCTCCTCTAGGATTTTGATGGATTCTCAGAATCATTTTGAGTTTATCTTTGTGTAAGGGGTAAGAGAATGGTCCAGTTTCATTCTTCTGCACGTGGCTGTCTAATTTTGCCACCACCATTTATTGAAAAGACTGTCTATTTTCCAGTGGATAGTCTTTCCTGCTTTGTTGAAGATGCATTGACTGTAGAATTGAGAGTCCATTTCTGGGATCTCTATTCTGTTCCATTGATCTATGTATCTGTCTTTGTGCCAGTACCATATCGTCTTGATGATCACAGCTTTGTCTATCACTTGAAGTCAGGCATTTTGATGCCCCCAGCTTTGGTTTTTTTTCAACACACTGCTGGCTATTCGAGGTCTTCTCTGGTTCCATACAAATCTTAAGATTATTTGTTCCAACTCTGTGAAGAAAGTCCATGGTATTTTGATAGGGATTGCATTGAATGTGTAAATTGCCCTTGGTATCATTGACATTTTCACAATATTTATTATTCCATCCATGAGCATGGAATGTTTTTCCAGCTCTTGGTGTCCTTTCTCAACTTATTTCATAAGAAACCAAGTAGTATTTTATGCCAAATTAGAAGAGGATTTCATTCTTTCTTTAGAGGAAGTTTTATCTTTGTAATTTTTATTTTATTTTTGTTTTGTGGGAGATAGTTGAATATATGATGCAACATTAAAAACTTATTTATGGGGGGATCCCTGGGTGGCTTAGCGGTTTAGCGCCTGCCTTTGGCCCGGGGTGCGATCCTGGAGTCCTGGGATCGAGTTCTGCGTCAGGCTCCCTGCATGGAGCCTGCTTCTCCATCTGCCTGTGTCTCTGCCTCTCTCTCTCTCTCTCTCTTCTCTGTGTGTGTGTGTGTGTCTATCATGAATAAATAAATCTTAAAAAAACTTATTTACAATATAAAATCTTATTATATGTTTTTAACACCTTATATATGATACGATAACACTTCTTTATGGACAGTGATTTATGAAGAATTTCTCTGTCTCCATTAAAAAAAACATAGAACATAAAACAACTGTGCTTCCCCGTATGGGGTAATTCGAATTTTGGATTTTCTACAAAAGACACAATGATCCATTTTAAAAGCTGGTGGCTCAGTTATTTAAGTATCCGACTCTTGATTTTGGTTCAGGTCATGATCTCAGAGTCATGAAATCAAACCCTGCAACTGGCTCCATGCTCAGCTGGGAGTATGCTTGAGATTCTCTTTCTCCCTCTTCCTCTGCCCCTTCCCTCACATGCTCAATCTCTCTCTCTAAAATAAATAGTCTTAAAAAAAATCAATCAATCAATCAATCAATCAATCAATCCTAGGTATAATGTAGAGGCTCCCCATGTTGTTAGATGCTGGGTTGAACAAAGACATACATTAATGATTAGAAAAATATATGAAAAGATAACATGAATGAATATAACATTATACAGGAGCTGACTTGTATAGGCTGACAAGAGCCTATTATTAAATACTCAGTAATTTTTGCACAGGCTATTAAATACAAATGTTTTTTGAAGTAAAATATATGAATTGTACTATATATACATATATATATATACACACACATTTATATTATACTAAAACAAAAGTAATGGTAAAAAAAAAACTTAAAACATAAACTTTTGGGGTACCTAGGTAACTCAGTGGTTGAGTGTCTGCCTTTGGCCCAGGGAGTGATCCTGGTGTCTCACGTGGCTCCCTGCATAGATCCTGCTTCTCCCTCTGCCTATGTATCTGCCTCTCTCTCATGAATTAATAAATACAATAAAAAAAAAAAAAACCTTTCATGCTTTACTAACTTTTACTCTTATCTATACCCTTGAGGTTATTTTTGTCTATTGTACCTATAGAGTAGAAATGATAATAATCATGTGCCTATTTCTTCCTAACTCTATGTTGTTTTTTTAAATTTTATTATTTTTTATTGGAGTTCAATTTGCCAATATATAGCATATCACCCATTGGTAATTTTCCATTTGTATAGTAAAATTTTCACTATTGATTTCTGATGTCTTTTAATTATATCTTCCATTGAGTGAAGGTTTATTTGCATTAAAAATAGTTGGATGAAAGATGAATGGATAAAGAAGCTGTGGTCTATGTATACAATGGAATATTACTCAGCCATTAGAAACGACAAATACCCACCATTTGCTTCGACGTGGGTGGAACTGGAGGATATTGTGCTGAGTGAAATAAGTCAATTGGAGAAGGACAAACATTATATGGTCTCATTCATTTGGGGAATATAAAAAAATAGTGAAAGGGAATAAAGGGGAAAGGAGAAAAAATGAGTGGGAACTATCAGAAAGGGAGAGAGAACATGAAAGACTCCTAACTCTGGGAAACGAACTAGGGGTGGTGGGAGGGAAGGAGGGCGGGGGGTGGGGGTGAATGGGTGACGGGCACTGAGGGAGGCACTTGACGGGATGAGCCCTGGGTGTTATTCTGTATGTTGGCAAATTGAACACCAATAAAAAATAAATTTATTATAAAAAAATAAAAATAGATGGATCCAATATGTGGATTTTATGTGTTCCAATTTTATTTTATTTTATTTTTTCAGATTTTATTTATTTATTAATGAGACACACACAGAGAAAGCGAGGCAGAGACACAGGCAGAGGGAGAAGCAGACTCCATGCAGGGAGTCCGACGTGGGACTCGATCCTGGATCTCCAGGATCACCCCTGGGCTGAAGGTGGTGCTAAACCACTGAGCCACCCGGGCTGCCCATGTGTTCCAATTTTAATACATCATAATGCATAAGTTAGATTTTGTCACTGCTCTCCTGAAAGGCCAATTGCTTCTAATATTATTTAGAGCAAAAGTAAATCAATTATATTTAAGCTGTCTTTTAATCCAGAAAAGCTTTAAATATTATTTTTGCAAATGATTCTAAGATAAAAATGAGTAAATGTGAGTCTAAAATATGTTAAATGGTGATTATTGAGCTTAACAATTAAAGCAATTCGGACTCCATTATAAAACAGAATATAGGGATGAACCCGATATATTCCTTTGCATTTTCTTTTCTTTTTGAAGTGATCTGAATAATTTTTTTTTTTTTTTTTTTAGCCAGCATTCCAACTATATCTGAAAAGAGAGTAAGAAAGATTAAGAGAGGGAGAGAAAATAACTTTGTAATTAAAATCTCATTCTCACTAAAGACAGTAGAATTTTTATTATAATGCAAGTTACAAAATAAATACACATTTGATGACTACAGATTAAGGTCAAATTTGCCTAATATGAGAATAATGAGCTGCTATAGTTTAAGAAAACATTTCTCAACCCAACCAAAACATAGCTCCCTGCCACATGTAACTGAGCCTCATACACTAGAATGAATGTCGTGAATGCAGAATTTCAGAGCAAATTGGGATTTGACATGACTAATTTTATACCCTCCGTAGGTAAATATATTAAAATGGTAAAAATCACAAGTGTATTTTTGATTTTAAAAAGCTACTCACAAAAAAATAAAAAAATTAAAAATAAAAAGCTACTCACAATTTCCAAAATGAGTAACTGATATTATTGTGAGTTTGCCTGATCAAGTCATTCTGCTGGGCATTCTGGGTGGCTCAGCGGTTTAGTGCCGCCTTCAGCCCAGGGCCTGATCCTGGAGACCCCGCATCGAGTCCCACATCGGGTTCCCTACATGGAGCCTGCTTCTCCCTCTGCTTGTGTCTCTACATCTCTCTGTGTCTCTCATGGAGAAACAAATAAAATCTTAAAAAATTTTTTTTAAGTCATTCTATTTAATTTCTTTATTATCACATTTTGAGAATAAATATATTCTAGGAATTGACCTATGGAAACATTATCAGTAAAGACTAGTTATGGTTTTAAGGTTACAAAAAGTACCTCCAGCTGGCTGAGCCATCCTGCTAGGCCTGGATGTGGCTGGGGTTTTTTTATTATTCAAATTTTTTTAGTTGTTGTTGCTGTTGTTTTGTCTGTTTCTTTGTGTTTGTTTGAGGCTTTTTTTTTTTAATAGGGAATTTTTATTAACAATATGATATTTTGTATGGACAGAAGGTTGCCAGAAACACACTCATGCGCACACACACACACACACACACAAAACACACGAAGAAAAAAAATCATACATCATAACCAGTGTAATCACACATATCCCAAGGAATAGCATATTTATACAACCCCAAAAGCTGCATCTACCTTAACTAATCAAAACTTTCTCCCTCCATCCTTAATGAAAATATAATTAAAGTTTCATGATTATCATTTCCTTTATTTTCTTTATACTTTTGCCCCATATAAGCATCTCTAAAAGCAGAACATTTTATTTTCTATTTTAAAAATTTATATTAATGTACTCATGATGTCAGTTTTTCTTTGTGTCTTGTGTATTTTCCTTAATTTTAGTTTATTTTTTATTCATTCTTCTTCTACAGGTATCTACAGTTTATTATTTTCATTATTGTATGGTTTATGTGTTAATATACCGTAGTTATTTGCTCATCCATCCTTTTTCTGGTAGATATTTTGATTGCAAGTAGTTTTTCAAAACAACGGAAATTTCTGCTATGAACTGTTTTGTATAATCTGATAAGAGGGGTGCAGGCATTTTTCTACTGAATTTAATCAGAAACGAAGTTGCTGGATCAGAAAACACATCTTTTCAAGTTTCCTAGATAATTACTCCACATTTTCCAATGTATTTTTTATCAGTTTATGCTCCAATTATCAACGCATGAGATTCCCTTTTTTTAGAATACTCCTTGACGCTTAGTAATGCCAGACTTGAGTTGCAATGGTATCTTGTGATTTAACTTGTATTTCCTTAATAGATATATTTAAAAAATGATATGCCAAATTCATTTAAAATAATACTACTTAAGAACATAATATGAGTGAGTCATTTAATCAGTGAAGATACGGTCAGAAAAGCAGAAGATGCTCTAGGTATAACCTGGAAAGAGATTTATCCTAAGAAAGTAACAGAAGCAACTATTGGTAAGTCAGGCAGAAACTAGAATCATAGCAAGATGTCAGAAATGGCTGATTCACAGGAGATCGTTTGGAAGCCACAGTGAATCTCGGCCATGTTATTAGAAGCTAAAAATACTAGAGATTTTTTTTTTCAGTAACTTTCTTCAAATCTTCAGGAAATCTCAGCAATTGAATTGTGTTTTAGATGTCTACTACACCCATGCTGTTGATTTCCAAAGATTTCTCTCTGCTTGTTTTACCTGCACCTTCCTCCATAGAAGGAGTTTTCTCTTCTTTTTTCTTCCAATTCCATTGAGAACTCTTTAAGTGCAATCCATGTGGAGAAATGGATCCTGAGCACATCTCCAGCTCTCCGTCTACGATGTCTGTAACTGCACAGTGCTGCAGCTATGCAGCCCAGTCAGCGCACAGCACCTAGATATCCTTTGAGCTGCCCCCAGCTCTCTGAAGCAACAACACTGCAGAACACCCTGTGCTTCCACTGTACACAGTTCAACTATCTCTTGCACAATAGAAAACAGAAATCTGTTTAAAAAAAAAAAGATTGTATTTATTTATTTTTTTGAGAGAGAGAGAGCACAAGAAGGGGTTGGGGTAGGGAGGGACAGAGGGAGACAGAGAAGCAGACTTTGTGCTGAGCAGGGAGCCCAAGGTGGGGCTGGATTCCAGGACCCTGAGATCATGACCCGAGCCAAAGGCAGACGCTTAACCGACTGAACCATCCAGGTGCCCCAGATTTATGCTTTCTCCTAAAAGAGTATGTAAGCTCATAAAAGTGCATCCATTTGTGGGTGACAATCAGTGTTACTCTAGCTTTGTACGTATCACATTATAAAAATCTTGAATTATAGGTTAATATATCCAGGAAGAGGAAACTGACTAGTGTATACAAATATGTACATAAAATTACAGAAGAAAATGTGACTAGTCTCCCTATTTCTTGTCCTTCCTAATGGCAGCCATCAGCCATGTAGCCATGGTGCTATGTATAGCATCCTCTCTCTGCTCTTCAATTGATATTCTCCATTTTTAACTGAGAACCTCATCTGGCTGTAGAACTTCATATTCAATTTCATGAAAGAATTTACACACTGATAAAATATATGAACTCGATAATTTCAAGTGGTTTGAGGAAAAATATGTATATAAGGCCCGCTCATAATATTCTTAAACATTATTAGAACTGTAATAATGCATTATACTCAGTAGAGTTCTAATACTTTAGTCTTGGTGCATAGCAGCTGATCATAGCATCCATGATTAAGATGCTTACCATATAGGAAGTATAGATCTTACATCAAACCCATTGCTCTTGCAGTAAAATTAGATGCAAAAAAATCAAATGTAAAAAAATATAAAATATGAATGCAAGAGCACTGAATATATAAGTAAAATAAAATACAATATAGCACATAAAAATGCACACCTGATCAATTGAAATTAAAAGCCAACTTTAAATAAGACTGACATTAGTGTTATTTCCTCATATTCCTATGGTATAGTTTTTGTCAATAATATTAAGAGATTGGGGGGCACCTGGGTTGTTAGTTGGTTAAAAATCTTATTCTTGATTTGGCTCAGGTCATGATCTCAGGGTCATTAGATCCAGCCCTGCATCAGGCTCTGTGCTCACCTGGAATCTGCTTCTCTCTACATCCCCCGCTCTGTCCCTCTTCCGGCTCATGCTCTCTCTCTAAATAAATAAAGTCTTTAGGGATGCCTGGGTGGCTCAACGGTTGAGCATCTGCCTTTGGCTCAGGGAGTGATCCTGGAGTCCTGGGATCTAGTCCCACATTAGGCTCCCTGCATGGAGGGAGACACAGGCAGAGGGAGAAGCAGGTCCATGCAGGAAGCCTTATGTGGGACTCGATCCTGAAACTCCGGGATCACACAGATGCTGAACCGCTGAGCCACCCAGTCATCCCTGCATTAATCTTTCACTATAATTTCTTATTTCCCAAATGATAAATTATTGCCTTACTATTTACATTTTTAATGTATTTTTCCTCCTTGTGGTTTATTTTTTTTAATTTTTTTCCTCCTTGTGGTTTAGAAAGTCTAATATTCTCTTATGTGTAATTTTTTGTATGTAAAAACCATATTTAAAAACTTTTATGTTAATATATTATTTTCAAGTAATAACTACTGCTCCTTTTCCCCACCTCCTCAGAGATAAGACATGTAAAGTTGATTTATTTCCTAATTGGTTTCCCTACCCATTTCATGGATTTTGCTAAAATGAGCTGGACTTTCAAAACCAGGTATTATCACATTTTCCTTCACTCTATTTTCTTATTCTCTTCGGTGGCAAAGGATGGTTTATGTGAAATTACACTTTTTTCTCTGCCCTGGTATGACATCTATATTCACTGCTCCAATTATTATTTAGCACTCACTCCCTTTTGTTTTTGTTTTTGTTTTTGTTTTACTATATTGCCTCTTCCCTCAATCATACAACAGGGATTGAGTAATAATTTGTCCTCCTTCCTGCATGTGTAAATTGGTGTTGGAAGTGCTCCTACATCAAAATTTATCGATTATCATTTCATTATAAAAGAGATGCCCTTGTGAATCTTATTTAATTAATTTTTCAGATTAATTGAAATATTTTCTATCATCTCACTAATTACAAAAAGTGTTAAATATCAGGAATGATGCTCAGAAATAATTTTATTAAAATTAGAGCTGTTAATTATGTTCCCTTGTATAGATGATAAAGTTATTTGTTACAGGAATTTGACCTTACACAGGGATTTTTAAGCAGGCTCTGTGAGGCTGTTGTTTTCATATCTGAAGCCTAAGCTGAATAGGGAAGATATGCAGCAAAAATTGGAGAAAGTAAGAACAAGCTGGGACCTATAAATACAAATACAAGCCACAAGATAGACTGGAATCTATGTGTTTATGGGTTCTGGCCTTTGTGATGTAGGTATCTTTCAGAAATTAGGGTCCTTAGTTCCAGAACTAAACACATACAAACCTTACCCAATAGTAAGAAAAATTAAAGGAGGGTCTCATGGAAGGAAGAGCAGTAGACGCACAGCAACTGTGTGATGCTCACCAAGCAAGTCACTAGGTCAGTGACAATGGGTATGAACCATTAAATGGTTGTAGCTTCACGACCACCTCTCAAATCTTTCACAAAAAAACATTCTCATGACCCACTCCAAACAGGGACATATAAAAATGGGAATTCTTGAAAAGATAGTCCACCTCGGCCAAGTTGTCACATCACAAGGTCACCAAAATGAGCCAAAGCAAATACTTTAGCTCTGGAGATTTTCACTCTACAACAAAATTAAAATAGAGGCATATTTAGGTAACTCTCAAAAGGACCTTAATAATGATTGATGGTATGCATGCCTTGCATTCATTTGGTTTAATATCTCAGAATGATTTGCAGAAGCAAAGTAAATAATCCAATTTTAATGTCTTGGAAATTTCAAATTTGGACAGGTTATGTTTTTCTATGAAGGAATAAAGGAATAAAGAAGTTTGATTACTTGATTAATGAAATGTCAAACGTTTACCTTATCTACTGAATAAACAAAAACATGCATTATGACTCTATAAGCAGTGATTTATATTCTAAATAATATGCGATCTGATCTTTTTAGAGAACAGCAGAACTTAACAGAGAACAGTTTAATTATAGTCTATAATCATTATGATGAAAGGGTGATTTTAATAAGGATGGACTGATAAAATAACAATATGGTTATGATTCATATTTTTTAATAGAGCATAAAGACTCTTGAATAATGGAGAGTATTCTTCTATAATATATCATCCATTATAATGTGCAACTTAGACAATCTTGTAGAGATGGTTAAATCTTCCATGAAGTGTTAGAAAGGATAATTGTCTTCTGTTTTCAGTGTATGTGCTCATGATGCTCCAGCATATGTATTTTTTCCTATGATGGAAATGAAATCAAAGAAGGGGAGATAATTTTTCAATTCTTTGTATTACATCCTGTAGCATAAGTAGGGTTTATGTGCTAGAATATATAATAAATGACAGAGAATCTGAGAGGTTAAGATTACAATATTGTCATCATTGTATTCAAGGCTGATTTGACAAGAACAAGTTACTGTGACACATTCCAGATACTGTCATTCAAAACTGAAAGCAAATATTGGATCTACTCACATTTTTTGTAGAAATAGTTGATAGGGATACTAAGTCCATTTAAATAAGTGGTGATGCTTTCTCTCCAGCCCTGGCCTCTGTGCAAAGCTCTCAGTTCTTATATTTGTGTATTGAAAATCTTTCGAGCAAATGAAGATTAAAATTTCCCAAACTAAAATTTTGATTTACTTCTAATATCACTAGCTCTATCAACTCTGGTCTTTCTCCATGGAGCCCTATGGACTCCATGGAGTCCTCTCTGTAAATAGTAGGACAATTTACTGTGTTGTCCATTGTTCCTGGATCTTCCCTCCCAGTAATTCTCAACTCCAATCAGTCTATAGCAATGATGATTGCACTTTCAAATATATCTATATTTGGAACACGTCTTGCTCCCTTTCCACTCTATATACCATAAGGATAAAAACATCAAGTATAGGAAATAGACTTACAGAGATACGTTGTACTACTAACTAATTGATTTATTTATATTTTTGTAATGACTTGGTATTTCTATGCTATGTAAAATGTCAAGTATTTCTTTTTAAAAATGTTTTAATTTAAATTCCAGTTAGTTGGGGTGCCTGGGTGGCTTGGTCAGTTAAGCGTCTGCCTTCAGATCAGGTCGTGATCTCAGGATCCTGGGATTAAGCCCTGTGTTGGGCTCTCTGCATAACAAGGAGTCTGATTCTCCCTCTCCCTCTCCTTCTGTGCTGTCTCTCCCTCTCTTCCTCTTTCTCAAATAAATGGACAAAATATTTTTAAAAAATAAATAAATTCTAGTTGGTTAATGTACAATGTAATATTAGTTTCAAGTGTACAATGAATTCAACACTTCTATGTAACACCTAGTACTCATCACAAGTGCCCTCAATCCCTATCACCTACTTAACCCATTCTCTCACCCACTTCCCCTCTGGTAACCATCAATTTGTTTTCTATAGTTAAGAGTCTGTTTCTTCTTGGGTTTGCCCCTCTCTGGCTTTTTTCCCACCTTTGTTGGTTTTATTTCTTAAATTCCACATATAAGTGAAATATATGATATTTATCTTTCTCCAACTGACTTATTTAAAATATTTGTGGTTATTGGATTTTTAAAATTGAAATGGCATTGTAATTCTCTATTTTAGATATATGTTTACCTTTTAAAAACTAATGGGAGTATATATCTATATATCTATATCTGTATCTATATCTATATCATCTGTATCATCTCTATCTATCTCTATCTCTATCTAATCTATCTATATAATCTATACCTATCTACTTTCTCCTAAGGAAGAACCCTCTGAGTTGTATGGGCTTTATAAGTAAGCTCAGAGTTAATGAGGACTCATCTCAATTTTAACTCTCCAAAAACTTCTTGAAAGATAAAGATATTAGCAGGTATTCTGAGGAGCACTCACAGTGGGTTGTGCCCTTCCACAATTTGGGTAGAATGGAATAATATTAGCAAAGAAACCAAGCATAGATTCAATGACAGCTTTCCAGAATCTATGAGGTAGATCAGATAACCATCCACAAAAATGTAAGTCCTCTTACTTACTATATAATTACCAGTAGGAAAAGACTGAAAAGCCAAATACTGTATTTCCAAGTTTCCCTCAACCCTAAGGTTGTCGTGTGACTGTTACTTGCCAATGAATATAACTAGTAGGAGGATGTCACTCTCTGGTTTATGGCATTTAGACAGTTAATGAGCCTTTTTGTCATATTCCCCTTACCTGAAAAATTAACAAGAACCCACATATGTTGTAATCAAAAGATAGGAGGACAGTAAGACCCTAAATCACCATGTGGTGGAAAGATACTAATCACCGCAATCCTCTTGAAGAGTCCTTGACTCTCTTGATCATTACAAGAGTGATGAGACAATCATCATTAAATGTTGAAAACAGGCATCTGGGTGGCTCAGTGGTTAAACATCTGCCTTCGACTCTGGGTGTGATCCTGGGGTCCTGGGATTGAGTCCCACATCAGTTCTCTTGCAGGGAGCCTGCTTCTCCCCCTGCCTATGTCTCTGCCTTTCTCTCTCTCTGTGTCTCTCAAGAATAAATAAATAAAATATTTAAAATAAATTTAAAATGGTTGAAAACAGAGCCTGTTACAAAACAGCCATCTTAAAAATAAAATTAATTATCTTTAAATTTTCTTTCTTACATAATTTTAGAACATTACTCCATGATTTCTGGTTTTATTTAATTTTTTTCTAAACAGAATAGTTTCACTGCCTCAAAAATCTCTGTGTTCCACCAATTCATCCATCCCTTTTCCCTCAACTCTGGCAACCATGGATATTTCTAATACTGCATGCTTTGGTCTTTCCTAATATGATATATAGTTGCAATTATATAGTATGTAGCCTTTTCAGATTAGCTTCTTTCACTTCATAATACGCATAATAAGTCTTTTCATGCCTGGATAGCTCATTTGTTTTAAGCATTGAATAATACTCCATTTCTGAATATACCAGTTTATTTATCCATTCACCTACTGAAGAACATCTTGGTTGCTTCAAAGGTTTGGCAGTTATGAAAAGAGCAATTATAAACACCCATATGCAGGTTTTGTATATACACAAGTTTTCAGTTAATTTAAGTAAATATTAAGGAGTGCAATTGCTGAATTGTACAGTAAGAGTATGCTTAGTTTTGTAAAAAATTGACAAAATATCTCCTAAAGTGGCTGTACCATTTTGCATTCTCACCAACAATGATATTTCTACTGCTCCATATCCCTGCCAGCATTTGGTATTGTTACTGTACTAAATTTTGGCCATTTTATAGACGTGTAGTGAAATTTCATTGTTGCTCTAATTTGCACTTCCTTGATGAAATCTGATATGGAATATCTTTACACATGTTTATTTGCTATCAGTTTATCTTCTTGAGTAAGATACCCGCTTAAGTCATTGGTTATTTTTAACCAAGTTGTTCATTTTCTTATTGTTGAGTTTTGATAGTTCTTTGTATATTTTGAATAACAGTCTTTTGTCACATGTCTTTGAAAAGATTTTCTCCCAGTCTGTGGCTTGTCTTCTCATTCTCTTGAATGTATAGAAGTTTTTAACTTTAATGAAGTCCAGTTTATCCGTATTTCTTTCATAAATCATGCATATAGTGTTATAGTTTAAAAAGTTTTAACATCTCATGGTCACCAAAATTTTCTCCTATGTTATTTTCTAGAAGTTTTATATTTTTTGTCTTATATTTAGGTATAAGAAATAATTTTTGGGAAGGGTATACATCTGTGCTTAAATTCTTTTGTTTTTCTTTTTTGCTGTTGATGCCCTGATGTTCTAGAACAATTTGTTAAAAAGTCTAGCTTTGCTAGACTTACTCCTTCATTAAAAATCACTTGATTGGGTTTATCTTTGTGTATGGTGAAAGAGAGTGGTCTAGTTTCATTCTCCTGCATGTGGATGTCCAATTTTCCCAGCACCATTTATTGAAGAGACTGTCTTTCTTCCAATGGATAGTCTTTCCTCCTTTATCGAATATTAGTTGCCCATAAAGTTCAGGGTCCACTTCTGGATTCTCTATTCTGTTCCACTGATCTATGTGTGTGTTTTTGTGCCAGTACCACACTGTCTTGATGACCACAGCTTTGTAGTACAACCTGAAATCTGGCATTGTGATGCCCCCAGATATGGTTTTCTTTTTTAAAATTCCCCTGGCTATTCGGGGTCTTTTCTGATTCCACACAAATCTTAAAATAATTTGTTCTAACTCTCTGAAGAAAGTCCATGGTATTTTGATAGGGATTGCCTGGGTGCTCAGCAGTTTAGCGCCTGCCTTTGGCCCTGGTTATGATCCTGAAGACCCAGGATCGAGTCCCACATCAGGCTCTCTGCATGGAGCCTGCTTCTCCCTCTGCCTGTGTTTCTGCCTCTCTCTCTGTGTCTCTCATGAATAAATAAATAAAAATCTTTAAAAAATAACACTTGATTTTATTTGTGTGGATCTATTTAAGAGCTCTGTACTCTGTATATCTATTATTTTGCCAACACCATATGTGTTTGATTATTGCAGTTCTATAGTAAATTTTGAAATAAGGTCACATCAGTTCTGTGACTTTGATACTCTTTTTCAAAATTGTGTTGGTTATCGTAGATCTTTTGCTTTTCCACTTAACATTAGAATCAATTATAGATATCTATAAAATAGCTTGCTGAAATTTTGATTGGGAATATGCTAAAAGCTAGAAATCTAGATGGGAAGAACTAACACCTTGATGATATTTGGTCTTCTTATCCTTGGGCATAGAATATTTTGTTTTTCCTTGAATTCTTTCATTAGAATTTTATAGTTTTCCTCATACAGTTTTATAGTTACGTATTTTAGTAGATGTATACATAAACATTGGCTTTTTGGGGTGCTAATGTAAATTTTATTGCATTTCTAATTTCAAATTCTACTTTTTCATTGCAGATGTATAGGACATTGATCGACTTTTTTACATCAACTTGTTTCCTGCAACTTTAACATAATTGTTTAATAGAGCATTTTGTTTTGCTTTGTCTTGTTTTTTTTGTCAATTCTTTTGATTTTCTACATAATCATTTCATCTGTGAACACAGACATTTCTTTCCTTGTATCTGTATATATCTTTCATTTCTTTTCCTTATCTTATTGCATTAGCTAGGATTTTCAATATAACGTTCAAAGTCATCTTTGACTTCTTCCTGAGCTTAGTAGGAAAGCTTCAAGTTTTTCACCATTAAATGTTAGACCAGTTTAGTGACTAGTTCCTCACCATTAAGTATTTTAGATAGTCTTTATCAAGTTGAAAAAAATCCCCTCTATTCCTACTGAACTGGAAGAGTCCTTCTTCCTTTTTCTTTCTTTCTCTTTCTTTCTTTTCCTTTCTTTCTTTCTTTCTTTCTTTCTTTCTTTCTTTCTTCTTTCTTTCTTTCTTCTTTCTTTCTTCTTCTTCTTCTTCTTTTTCTTTCTTTCTTTCTTTCTTTCTTTCTTTCTTTCTTTCTTTCTTTCTTTCTTTCTTTCTTTCTTTTTTCTTTCCTTTTCTCTCTTCACTTTCTGTTTCTTTCTTTCAGAATGGGTGTTAGATTTTATAAAATGCTTTTTATCATTTTTCCAGCTTTTTTTTTCAGTCTGTTTTTTTTTTTTTTGGTCTACAATTCTTCTTCAGTCTGTTGATATGATGGATAATTCATAATCTTAATATGTTCATAATTGCTTTATAAATATAATATATTCTCATATATATAATACACATGCACACATCTCAGATCTGAACCAAGAGTTAAACCATTCATCAGAATGTAAAAGCTGAAGAATAGGGATACATATGTAAATAAAGAGAGATAGGTAAATATTGTATTTTATACAATTGCAGATTTTTTTCTTTGCAATAATAATAAAAAAGAATAATTCCTAGAAAGTTCAATGAAATAAATGAAAAGTATATATGTCATCATTTATACAAGCATAATATTGAATAACAATTTTATTAATTGATAAAAAAAGCCTTAAGTATTATGACAAACTGATTAAAATAGAGGAAATAAAACTAATTCCAATATATGCAGAAGAGACTAATATTGCAAGGAATGGATTCCTTCATTTGACCAAAGACATGATGTTGATCATAAATGACACATAATTTCAAAGTCCAAAAGAGAGATATTATATGCTAATTTAAGATACAATTTCAATTACTTATAGAGTTAAAATGGTTCCAACTTTCCTATTTTCCTCAAAATTTAATTTAAAAAAATAAATACTTGCAGAAAGTCTGAGTGACTTGAAAGGGATTTGAAGGCATCAATGACACTTCACACTTGAATAACTTATCATGAAATTTGTAAGTGTAAAGACACTGGTTTACATAAGCACAACATCATAATATCTATCTAAAGAAACTAGCAATCATCACAATTTATAATCTACTCTCTTGTACAAATTCAAATTTCTCCTTCTTGCCCAAAATGCTTTTTAAAAGATTTAATCAAGACTTATGAATTGTATTTATTTGTTAGATTTTTTTTTTTTTTTGGCAATTTAAAATCAGGGACAATAACCCCATTTTATTTTTCTTGAATTGTCCTTCAAAAAGTTTACCTATAGGTTATATCTCATTGTTTCCTTATGTTGTCATTTAATTTAATACCATCTGTATTTTATATAAAAATGTCAGAAGATGAATAGACTCAGACTAATCAGATGATTATGAATCTTTTCCATTAGAAAGCACGTGATGATTGTTATACTGACATTAAAAAAATATCTTTGAACAGTTAATCAAGGTGATAACTGCCAAATCTTTCCATTATACAGGTATACATTTCCTTTTGTAACTAGATAAATAATCTGTGGGGAGATGCTTTTAGGTGCCAGTAATATCTTATTTTCCAAGTCAATCATTCAGTGATTCCGGCTCACACTGATATTCCTTCTATAAATCATTTATTGTATTAGGGATTATAAAACAGTGATGTTTCTGATTACATTATTCTTTTTTTCTCATTAGTTACTTGGTGGTATTGTGTAAAGAAGAGTTTTATTAATTCTTACTTTTTAAATTCTTATCAAGGATTTTTAAAATTCATTTCTTCATAATCCATTACAATCATCATTTGTGTTTTTAACATTCCAAATCTGTCCACTTAGTGCCCCTTTATTGTTAGTTCCCCTATTCTTTTTCAAGGAGGATGTCTCAAGGCACTTCTTGAAAGCATGCACTACCCTGTTTCTCTACACCAGAACTAGAATAAAAAATTTATCTAAGAACACTTGAGTCCTGTTATTGGACATAGGCAATGCTAATTTAAATCTGAGATCTGATCTCTAAGCGAACAGTTTGTAACTATTTATAGAATTAATATGTATAAAATTAATATGTCTATTTTCTTTTTCAGTTGTATATTTCTTCATTCTCTAGTATATTAAGTCAATTTCCTATTTTTTTATTTTTTATTTTTTATTTTTTTCATTTTTTTCAATTTCCTATTAATAGTTATTTTAGTTTTCAGTCTTTTATCAATACAAGTAGTACTACTTATATATAGCTATATTATTTATAGTATATATTTTTTAAAGATTTTAAAAATTTATTTATTTTAGAGAGAGAGAGAGAGAGAGTGTAGGGACAGAGAGGGAAGAATTGGGAGAAGCTGACTCCGTGTTGAGCATGGAGGCAACAGGGTGCTTGATCTGATTACCCTGAGATTAGGACCTGAGCTGAAATCAAGAGTCAGTTGTTCAACCAACTGAGCCACCCAGGTGCCCTGTTGCTTTATTTATTTATAATACACTTCTTGAAGTTGGAAGTCAAATAGCAATTATAATATATATGTATATAAATATTATAGTCACTATTTATTATGCACATTATGTATATACACAATATGTGATATACATACAATATATTTATTTAAATATGTATACATACATAATTTATATATATAATGTAAATACAGCCACATGTGTCAGATATCACCAAGTTTTATTCCATAGGTGTTGTATCATTTTATTCTAAATGCAACTGAGGGCCTATTTAAATACAAGACAGGGTCTGTTTTCTCAAGACTATCAAAAAAGTGCTGGGATAATTCTTGAATATGTTCCAATTTCTGACTTAAATGGCCAACATTAATATTCTGTATGATAAGACCATATTTACTTTCATCCACTAGTTCACGGGACAATAGTAATACATGCCAGGGATGCTTTAGATGGAATCTACACATTAGAAACAATCTGACCTTTGAGATTCTAGAAATCTTTATCATTAAAGTAAAAGAAGATCAGTAATTTAAAGGTTTGCCTACCTCCATTCTGAGTCAGAAGTTTTAAAATGCTTTTGAAATGGGAGAACTTCATTTTTTTAAAATTAGAAATTCTTAGATATCCAAAAGACTAAAGGTCTCCCATGCATGAATGGTTCTAACCAGTTCTGGTAATAATCTAGCATTGCTTCAAAGACATATTCAACTTCGTTACAATTCAGGACTAAGCTGCAAAGAAGCATCACTTTCACTGAATTGAACTTATGTAAATAGTAAAGCATAGCAGGTCAGGATGTAAACTGTCGTGTCAATGTATTATACATGGTTTAATCTTTTGTACAAAAGAAAATGCCACTGAGTTTCCACCTAATATTTGTTTTTGTAAGAAATTTATTTGGTGCATTTAAAGTATTGGTTTTATTTAGCATGTTTTAAATGTTTTTGTGTGTATATATATATTTTTTTTTACTGAAAGGATGTGCCTAACATTTTTCATTTAGGAAAATTACATCCACCTCCTCAAAATTTGAAGTGGTCCATATCTTTTCATATCAATACATATATTTTTTAAAGATTTTGTTTATTTATTCATGAGAGAGACAGAGAGAGGCAGAGACATAGGCAGAGGTAGAAGCAGGTTCCCCGCAGGGAGCCTAATGTGGGACTCTGTCCCAGAGCCACCCAGGTGTCCCAATATCTATACATATCTTGAAAAGTTCTAGGTGTATCAGTCTTGCTTATGTCATCAATAGCCTTTTCATAATACTTTATAAATTTGACGAAGTTTAATGTCAAATTCAAGTAGAAAAATGCATATGAACAAGCACAAGTCTTTTTTAAAGAAACAATATCCTGTACTTGTAAAGTTAAATTTGTAAATAACATCAAAATTCATATATTCCTTTCTGCTATGATTGGTTCTTCTGGGAGGTCTCAAAATGGTTACGACTTTAGAATATCCTAGCAATCACTACCTGATTTTAGTTATAAAATTAAGTAGAATGGTTCACTCAACATTTTTTCAACAGAAATAAACTAAATTGTTCTAGAGTAATCTGATTAAAATAAATTGCATGTAATTACTCAGTTAAGCATTTAAGGAACTATTGTTTCATGTTATAACGAGAAGTACTATTTATTACTAGAAAAAGTAAATATGATTTCTCAGTTGGAGAAGTGCAATGTATTTTTATTTTCTGGATGATGTATAGGACAAACAGTATCAATCTGGTTTCTCTTTTTGAGCTTTAGTAAATTTACTTTTATTTAGTTGAAACTTATGACTAGATCTTTGAAAGCCAAGCATTCATGACCAATGACACATATCCTACACAGATCATATGTAAGAACCAGGAAATCTACAAAGAAGCTTAAAAGTCTATTTCAAATGCTGAAGTCTATAACACAAAACAGACTTTAAAGGCAGAATCAAGTTGTGTGGGGGAGGGAGAGCAGAGACAATATTCTTTGAAAAAAAAATAAAGTGCTAGTGAGTTTTGCTTTAGGATGTGAATTACCATCATATGCAACCCCTCCCATACCTACATACATATCACTCACTAGTGAAAGAGAGATAGCAGAGTAAATCAGATCTAACCAAGCATTGGTTTAAGCAACTATTTTTACTTTCCATCCATCCCCGTCATCCTAAAATAAACCAATCACTTGCTTTCCTGCTGAATTAAATTGACAAAATATTCACTGTGTCAACAAAGAGTGAACTTAAACATACATTACTAGAATGAGGTCTAGTGCCTTCTCCTTTGTCTTTTAACTATTAGTCAAATCAGCCTTATCAAATGTGTGTTATGTCTTCATGCAGTAAATATTCAAGAATGAAAAGCAGAATGATGATCAAGGCAGCCCAAAGCAGGTATTCTGAAGTAATACTCAGAAAAATTGATATGACACAAGGAAGAGTCGATCAAGGGAAAAGAACTCACTGTAAGGGCTATTTACACCACCAAATGAAGTAAGATCCAAGGGTGAGAGTAATCAGACTGCAGTTATTTCCACAAAGTTTTGTTTTATTTCTTATTATATATTTTGGTTAGGTTCTCTTTTTTTTTTTTTTAAGATCTTATTTATTTATTCACGAGAGACAGAGAGAGAGAGAGGCAGGGACCCAGGCAGAGGGAGAAGCAGGCTCCATGTGGGGAGCCTGATGTGGGACTTGATCCTGGGTCTCCAGGATCACACCCTGGACTGAAGGTGATGCTAAATTGCTGAGCCACCCAGGCTGCCCGTGGTTAGGTTAATATGTCCCCCTCCTCATCTTATATACTGTAAAACACATTCATATTTGTACAATTTGGGAGATACACACACACATCTATACAACCACTACTGCCTCCACAACCACGTGACTTTTTCTCTCTCTCTTATATTTACCTTGCTGTAATTGTGTGAATTATTTTCCAGAAACATGATCACAGGAAGCAATTTCATAATGTAATTTTCATCATAGAATCTCTATATTAAGAATACACCGTAAATGAGTGATTGTGTGTTTTAAATACATGTAGTACTAACACTAACACAGTTAACAGTGTGGCAAGGCAGCCAGGGTGGCTCAGCGGTTTGGCACCTGCCCTTGTCCCAGAGCATGATCCCTGGAGTCCCACGTCAGGCTCCCTGCATGGAGCCTGCTTCTCCCTCTGCCTGTCTCTCTGTCTCTCTCTCTCTCTGTCTTTCTGTATCTCAAGAATAAATAAATAAATTCTTAAAAAAAAAATGGCAATGTAAAGAATTACAGAGGCTGTTTTCTCAGCCTATTGAAATTATTAGGACGACTCATTAGTACTATAATTTTATAGGTCAAGAACAAAGGCTCATAAATGATACACTTCAAAATTTACTTGGTATTATCTAACATAAAAATCTTCAGTCTTTATCTCAAGGTTTGTTCTCCTTCAATCATTTTTTAAAAGATTTATGTATATATGTATGTATGTTATTTATTTATTTATTTATTTATTTATTTATTTATTTATTTGAAAGAGAGAAGAAGAACAGGAGCAGGGTGAAGGGGCAGAAGGCAAGGGAAGCAGGCTCCCCACTAGCAGGAAGCCTGATGTCAGCTGGATCCCAGGACATAGGGATGGGGCCTTGACCTGAGCCAAAGGTGGATGCTTAGCCAACTGAGCCTCCTAGATGCCCCTCTCATTCATTCTTATAAGTCTCTCTCCACTCCTTGTCACAATCAAAATTCTGCCTCTTTACACTAATAAGAACATGAAATATAAGCAAAATTTTAAAAATTGATTTACTCAAAAGAGAGAGAGACTGATACCTATTAGTAGACTATTTCATTTGTGACGTTCTTTAGTTTTCTATGCTCCATGAAAGGCAGTGCAATTTAGTGGACTGATCGCTGGATTTAAAATCAAAGTGAGTTTAATGACTCCTACTCTAACCAGGTATATAATATCAAACATGGATTTACAATTGTTGAGTTTTGTCTCACCATGAAAGTTATGGGGAGTACCACTTAAAAAAAGCTCAATATCTGCAATTTTAGCAATCATTTTAGCTTTACTTTAATCATCTTTAAAATAGTGTATACTTTCTTTTTTTTTAATAGTGTATACTTTCTATCCTAAAATGTGTTCTTCAACTTTTTGTTTTTAAGAAAAAAGAAATAAAAATAATTAGAAACTCTCATCCTAAATTTTAATGCAAAGAAAACTAAAATAAGTTGTAAATACCAAGTGAAGTTTTAAGGTAGAGCTTAATTCATATTTTGGCAGTGTAAACTCACCCTGTTTTGCCTTCCAGAGTGTTTTTAGCATATCACTGGCTAACATGCTTAGACTAACACTTTTGACTCATGTACGGCTGGTATCATTCTGCTCTCTATGGCTAATTGCCTCATCTACTCTCTTTAAAATGACATGGTAAGTTAGAGTAACAATCCTAAACACTATTATATCATTTGTTTAAGGAACCCTAGACAGATAATTAATACAGTTCTCCACAGGTCGAAATCTGGAGCTCATAATGAAGCCTAAAAATCTATAACTCCACCCAAGGGCACCTCTCAGGAGTTCAACTCTATCCACTCAGGCAGTTAAAAGGATCTCATAATCTTTTATTGCTCTACTCCTAATAGCTGCACTGAGGAACAAAAAGCTTTCTGTTTCCATGCATTCCACTCCTACGTTATCAAGTCATGTATCACTTCACTATAGCTTGGCACATACATTCATGTCATTTATATGTCCTAAATGAATGCATCAATGAGAGCTATTTTACTGTATTTTTTCATAAAATTAGAAATATTGTGTGATTTTAATTTAAATAGGGTGATAAAGCAATATTAATGAAAAAACAAATTCTATAGATCAAAATAATTATATCTTGTGTTGTTGATTTCATCCATTGTGACAGATGAGTGAGGTGATATCTCCTTATAGTTTTGATTTGTATTTCCCTGAGGATCAGTGAAGTTGAGCATCTTTTCATGTGTCTATTGGCCATCTGGATGTCTTCTTGGGAGAAATGTCTATTCATGTTTTCTGCCCATTTTTCACTTGGATTATCCATTTTGGGGGTGTTTTATAAGTTCTTTATATATTTTGGATACTAACCTGGTATTATATATGTCATTTGCAAATATCTTCTCCTATTCCATAGGTTGCCTTTTAGTTTTGTTGATTGTTTTCTTTCCTTTTCAGAAGATTTTATTTCCATCGTACTTAAATTTAAGGAATTTTGTCTTATAAAAATATGTTTAGCATATTATCCAATGCTCAGGATAAACTCTTAATAAATGCATTTGCTTTGATTCACAACTCCTGATAAAAATGAAGTTTTAGTAGAAATGAGATATTTTCTTAATTACTCACAGCTATATAATAGAGAAATCTATCTACATATTTTGTTATGTTATTTCCACTAAAGGGGGATCATTTTTTTATGTTGGAACTATAATTAGTAATCAGTACAGTATAGTAATCAGTACAGTATAACAAATAACTGTAACTTTCATGTTTAGATATGTACCAGAATAGCTTCCTGCAGGAAATCATTCAGTAACCACCATGATGACTCAAGGGCAGAAAATGAGAAACCTGTACAATAAATTGTAACTGAAATGAGGTGTTGGGATGGGAACATCAATGACGATGGATCCACAGAAAACTGCTGGACATAGACATGGACCGTGATTCCATTTCTGACTTGAATTCCTTAAATTCCCCTCAACATGGTGGACAGTTGTGGTGTGTGGGGTCCTCTGGTACTATTTTGAGCTCAGAACCTAACAACAATATCCCTGGATGGTCTAGGTATTTATTTTTCCCTACTCCTTTAATTAATGGTAATAAATCCCTGGAGGGAAGGATTGGACAATTTCTTATCAAACAAATGTATATGTATGCCTCATATATTTATTGAAACATTTCAGAATTTTGGTTCAAAAGAATATGTCTCCTCTATGACTCTGGGTTTAAGATTTGGCTTGGATTTAGAAACTGGTAAGGAATCTAGTTGTAGCAGTTGATATCAGCATTTTGCTTTCACCTCTCAAGAAGTTTTTGTTTCCCCACAGATAAGACAAGAACTAGCTTGGTTAGCTGCAAAAGTAACTTGCCCCCTACGATCTTTTAGCATTATTAGCAATTCATGCAGATAAAGGCATCCAAGTTTCCTTTCTAGTCTTCTTGCTCATTAAGGTAATGACCTCTCTCTCATGCCAATGCCCTTCACCTTTTCATTTCTTACTGAAGAAAGTGCTTTCCTTTATTTTTCTTCCTTTGTTGAAGAGTGTCCTCTAAGTCTTCCTAGGGAATACAGTCAAATGGTAAGTTCTGGGATGCCTATAATAGATTCATATTAACCTTAGTCCAGAACTATCTGACTCCTTATTCCAAACTCTGCTAAGGAAGTCCAGGCATTCCGGTCTCACTGACTTTAGGCCATCTTATTGCAAGTTTAATGGAGCTACCCTAGAAGCATTTTAAGATTTTTCCCAGATTTTTTCCCCAAGATACTTCTGGGGTAGCCCCTTTCATACTGTAATCGGTGTGCATCTGGTTGGTCTGGCAACAGCTACAATATAAACATGGGTCCGAAATATGTGAAACCGAATAATGCATATGAAGTATTCCCCATGATGTCTGGTCTATAGGAAGTATTAAATCTCAGCTATCATAGAAAAATCATTGGGCACAGGGTGGTTCAGTCAGTTAAGTGTCTGCCTCTGGCTCAAGTCATGATCCTGGGGTCCTGGAATCAAGCCCAGTGTAGGGGTATAGGGCTCCCAGCTCAGCAGGGAGTCTGCTTTTCCCTCCCTTTGCTCCTCCCCCCTTCCCCTGCTCCTGCATGCTCTCTCTCTCTCTCTCTCTCAAGTAAATAAATAATATCTAAAAAAATAATTAATACTATTATAATCATTCTTAAATGCAAAATAGCAAATGAACAATCTGATAATTCCTAGCAGCAGTGGAAGGCACAGAAATTAGTAAAGAAGACGGATATTGGATTTTCAGCTTTTATTCTCAAATAATGTACTTTTAAATGGAATTGACATACCATTTTGAAACATGACTCTTCTCCCATTCTAGACCAAGCTTCATTGACAAGTACACTCTCCTTTAATCTTCAATTAAGCACCCAAGAGTTTTGAATAAATAATACTCAAGCTTATCCCTATAATGTTACATTGGGGCTATAATAAAAATGAAGAGGGAAAGAATATAACATTTATTGGGAGCCCAATATGTGCAGTCATTTTTATTTAATTTATGTAAAAGCTTTAATGTTATCCACATCATAATTACTTTATATTCAGTGTTCTGACTATATGCATGGGGAAGCATGGTACTAACAAGATAAACAGTTTTGCCAAAAACATACTATTGATATGTAGCAAATCTGTAATTTAAAATTTAAAATAACGTCTCCCTAAGTCCAAAAGCTGCTTTCTTTACAAGTATGAGGAAGCTAAATTGACCATTAGTGGCATATACTAAGCCATAGCATAATTTACATGACAAAAAATGTGAATTCTACAAAATGCAATTAGATTTACAATTAATAAAACTATTATGCATCCAAAGTTAAGACCTGCGTGCTATGGAAGAATGTTTTTGTAATACTAATCCTTTAGGGATCTTTAGAGCTCAAGTAAAACTATTGAGTTTTCTTAAAAAGTGAAATCCTTGTAATTAATTTCAAGGGGAGAAGAGGATAAAATGTACTTAAAGATAGACAACACACAAATACATCAACCTACAAGCACCACATTTACAGAATATTCATTATATTTGTGGTAGAATAGTATTTTGAGATAAAAATGGAAGTTTTCTTTCTCCACACTTTTTATGCTATTGTCATTTCACAGTCGGAGAGAGGTTCTTATGGTATAGCATAAAAACAGGAAATATTTCGCATTTAGAAGCCAGACCTTTAGGCCTATGAGACTCAGTGGTTGTGAGCTGCAAAATTTTAAGCTCTGAAATCTGTAGGACCAGAGACATGAACCCTGAATTTTTTAAATGATTTTTTTTTTCTGTTCTAGAGAAAAATAACTATTCATTGGTTAGTAAGGAAGAGAAAGAGCAATCTTTGAGAAAATTTTATAAATTTTTTTTCTTCTAAAGCTGATAACATACCTCCTGATACAACTGGGGACCAGAGAGAAGAAATGCCTTGCAGTAGAGGACTGTGTGCAGCAGCCATAAGCGAAGACTGGCTATTCCTTACCAATACAGGGACATGATGGAAGCCCCAGGACAGGGTAAAGTAAAGTGGCTAAGCTTTAAACTAGATAAGATTTGATTAGCTGCTAGGGAAGTTCATCTCCAAATAATGATAGATTCATCAAGATGGAAGATATAAGTCTTTCATGTTAACAACTTCCAAAGAAATGTTGTTTAGGGCTATGTGATTTTCTGATGCATGGTGTTGGAATTTCAGGCTTCTCTCTTGTTGCTCTACATTCATGACAATGGTCCTGAAGTTATCTGATGGTCCAAGATGGCAACTCTAGGTCTAGTCATCATGTCTACATTTAAAACTATAGAAAAGAAGAAAAGAGGGAAGTTGGTTCCTCTCTATATAAATATAAAAGCTTTCTCAAATTTTGCTCACACCACCTTTTCTAACTTCTACTTGGCAGAATTAGGTTATGTGGCCATACCTGACTGTGAAAAAGGCACAAAGAAAATGTAATCTTTAAAAAAAAAAAAAAAAAAAAGAAAATGTAATCTTTGACTGTACAGCCATGTTCCTAAGTTATAACGTTATACAAAAAGAGAAAGAACAACTAATTATAGCATAGCTAATAGTTTCTACTACCAGAAGGAATCCTTGATGATTGAGACTTATTTTCAGTCACCCAGAGAATTTGTTATTTAAATGTAAAAATTGTTATTATAAAAAAATAAAGTCATATTTCATGCATGACAAAATTTGTAACCCATTTGTACCCACAACATGTTTCTGCATGAAAATTAGAAAATTACATCACCAAAATAATTTGGAGTCACACCTCCATCAAGAACAGATGAAGAACCATACTTTTCAAACTTCATCTATCACTAGTTACTTTTTATGGCCATCTGGATATTCCTTTGTGGCAATTCCTTTTTAACATTCTGTAATCGTAAAGTAATTGGCAATTTCTTACAAAAATTAAGAAAATTATTTTTTATAAAGCCCATATGTTTCTAACATGAATACAGCTTAAAGGTTTTAAAGGGCAACAAACACGATTCTTTAGGAATCACAGATTTTGATGGCAATAAAATTTTATCTTTTGGATAAGTGGCAAATGATTTAGTGATCTAAGGGTTTGGATATTAAAATGGATTCTCTAAATGTCAAGCAAAACTAAACTTAAATCTTACATCATTATCTACTTAAATGTGTATATATTATAGGCAACAGTTGGGATATTTAAGACAGACAAAATCAATTTGTAATAACAAGAAACCATAATGCGATTGACACAATTACATACAAATTTAAGTTGCAAACTAAACACACTAGGAACTTTTTCTGATAGAAATGTTAGAAATGATTCTATTAGTCCACATTTCTTCCACTTACATAAAATAGTGGGAAACTTTTTGTTTGGAAATTGCCTTGATAGAATGATTATCAATATCACTAAGTTTCACTCTTTTAAATATGTGAACCAGAACATGGATTTGGAACCAGTCAGCGTTACTTTGTGATACATTTACTTTTCAATTTACTTAGCTCACTAGAAACTAAAAACTTAGAAACTAGAAAATTAGCATATGTGTTTTATTATTGGAGATTGGCTTAAAAAATTAAGATAGTATGATAGAATAATTCTGTCCTTTGAGATTCCTAATAATTTGTCTTTATTCCTGGCATATCCACTGGAAGTTGCACCTGAACAGTATTTCTGAAGATTGTAAGAAAAGGATGGCAGATGATGACTTATGATTTTCTTAGTCTCCTCTAGCCAATGATTTCTGTTTCTCTTTAATAGTTTAGTTTATGGACTGTCTTGATGTTCTATATGTAACACCTCTTAGCTTCATCACATTGAATCAAGTAGATAACACTCTTTTAAAAAATATTCACCAATATTACACACACACACACACACACACCAAACACAAACAAAAACATAAAAATAATATTTTCTTTAGTTATGCATCATTGAAGATTTGGGGAATGGAAGTTCTCAATGAAGAAATTTTATAAAGGAAGCAACATAAGTCATTGTAAATCTTAAAATAACCTTTGACAGTTTTGGCAAATCAACTGCAGAATTATGCCATTTTGTTAGCCACTGTTATTTTTAACAGTTCTGGAGGCTGGGAAGTCCAAGATCAAAGTGCCAGCTGATTCAGTTCCTTGTTAGAACACTTTTCCTGGCTTGAAGAAAATTACCTTCTTGATGTTCTCACTGGTGGTGGAGAAATTTCCAGTTCTGATATCTCTCCCCTTTTATATAAGGTCACTAATCCCATTATAGAAACTCTACCCTAATGGCCTCACCCAATCCTAGTTACCTCCCAAAGGACCCCTTACAAATATTATATTGAGGGTACAGCTTCAACATATGAATTCTGAGGGAATGTAAAGTTCATAACAGGGAATAATTTTAACACTTCTATCCAAAAAAGGTGAAGTCAAATTCTTTCTGAAAGAAAATACTCATGACAATAAAAATTAAACATGCTACAGAAATATTTCAGAGTAAAAGTTTAATGATATGGAAGTTCACATACTAGATATTTACATCAAGATATTTGATCTAAAGAGAATCTTACAGTGCAACTCTGATAAAAATTATAAATTTTAAAATATATTTTAGTTCAATATAGTAATAATCTAGCTAACACATGTTTTTCTAATGTAACTTTTAATAGAGGATAAGCAAATTTTGTGCAATTGTATTCTTATACTTTGGACTAGACACATGGCTTACTCCCTTCAAATAGTAAAACAAAAAAATTGAAAATATTTCAATTACTTCTGTGACTTAAAGATTTTTGAAAAAGAAATAAATATTTCTATTCTAAATCAAAATTCAGTGCATTTCAATTATTGAAATATATCAGTATCATTTTTTGGGTTTTTAAATATTTATAGAGAAAACAATCAAATTTTGGACAAATGCCAATCAGCAACTACTGATAGTACTAGAGGAATAGTACTAGTAAAGGAGGAATAGTACTATTATAGGAAGAATAGTACTGTCTGCAAGACACAGAAAAGTCACTGGTTTATCAGGAGTTCATGACCACATCTTATATTCTCCATTAAATAATAATAGAAGGAAGTGGACTTCACAAAATCACTAAAGATAAATGAGGTCAGGGCAGCCCGAATGGCTCAGCAGTTTAGTGCCGCCTTCGGCCGGGGGTGTGATCCCGGAGACCTGGGATAGAGTCATATTGGGCTCCTTTCATGGAGCCTGCTTCTCCCTCTGCCTATGTCTCTGCCTCTCTCTCTCTCTCTCTCTCTTTCTCTCTCTCTCTCTGGGTCTCTCATGAATAAATAAATAAAATCTTAAAAAAAAAAAAGATAAATGAGGTCAGTGGAAAAAATATTACTAATGGGTGACTGAGAGTTTTCCTGAATGTGGTGGAATCTTGTCTTGGATATCTTAAAATATTTGTAAAATTTTGATATGTGAAAATTATAGTAAAGACAATGAATGCTGTCAAAGAGAAAACTTCAGGCATATATTTTCTGGGATAAAATGAAAGAAAAAAAAAACAGTAGTAGATTATTAGGGCATACAAGAGATGATCTTGAATAGTGGTATAAGCAACTATTTTATCCTGTAGGAAAAAAATAGCTGGTGTGTGTGCGTGCATGTGTGTGTGTGTGTGTGTGTGTCTGTGAGAAAGAGCGACCCACACAGAGAGAAAGATTATATTCAGATCATGTTTACATACCAGTGAAAGAAAAATTTTTTGTCCTCATCTATAACAGCATTTCAAAGCACTATTAGTAAATAAATACAATATTCTATTTTGGATTAACTTACTGAGTTTCAGTGGGAAGAAATAAACAATTCCTATGCATTGACTATGTTTATGGGATGGAATAGAATGTATTGTGCATGTGTGCATGTGTGCGTGGGTGTGTATGCACACGAGCATGTGCACACACACGTACGCACCTGGTTAATGCTTTCTTTTATTTAATTTTATTATATACTTATTCCATAGTATAGTAAATAAATACAAGTAAAGATTTAAAAACAACACTGTAACATGCCCTTAATTACATTTCCAAAGGCACTCATTTCCAAACCTTTTCTATTTGGGGTTCTAATAATTTAATCCAGTAGGATAAACAATATTCTCTTGTCTCTAATTCTAGATTTATCAGCTCCTCACAATATCTAAGAATCTTTCTATGAAAAATGAGAATTTAACAAACCCTACCAGCTCTAATTATCCCTACCCTTCTGAAAATATTTGGCAAATTTAGTATGGAATTTTAATTTTGTTATTGGACCTATCAATGTGTTGTAAATTTTTATAAACCTATTTTTATCAAATTTTCTTAATGACTAAATATCTCTAAGAAGATATTGTTATCTCTTCCCCTTCTCCCAATTCCACCTTCTAAAAAATGTAAATATGCATTTACACATAGTTTCTCCAACCTTAATTAGACTTTTCAGATTTTATCTATAGTCTGATTTAAAGAATTAAAAAGTAGTAACATTTATATTAAAATGACAGAATTATTTTTCATTGCAGTACTAATGAATGTGCTTTAAATAATGTTTCTTTGCCAAAATACCCAGTGATAAAATGCAAAATTCATTTGATTGATTATATTCCCATTCAGGTAAACTAATGTATTTCTTCTTACAAACCATTGATTTCAAAACTCATTTAGCGTTTCATTTTGATTATATTTAGACTTTATTTTTTTCTTTATTTTTTTCTTTATTTTTTTAATATAATAGGACCCATCTTTTTCTTTTCTTTTTTTTTTTTTTTTAATGATAGTCACAGAGAGAGAGAGAGAAAGGCAGAGACACAGGCAGAGGGAGAAGCAGGCTCCATGCAGGGAGCCCGATGTGGGATTCGATCCTGGATCTCCAGGATCGCACCCTGGGCCAAAGGCAAGCGCCAAACCGCTGCGCCACCCAGGGATCCCTATTTTTTTCTTAAATAAATTTCTCTACTTTTTTGTTTGTTTTTCCTTGCAGATGCAGATTTTGAAAATTTGTTCATTTTAAGAGTAACAATAATAGAAATCAGATATACCCAAGTGTTTTCAATCTTGGCAGTCACACTAACAGTTACAAATGTAAGACTTTTTTAAGACTTTTTTAAAAAAACACGGGCACTTTTGCAAACATACTTCCTCTTCTGATCTCTGCCTGTTTTATATCTACATCTTCTATGAACTTTCCTTTATTGCATTTCTTGTTTAGATCCATTTTTTCAATAGATATTATTTTATCTTTCTTTATCTTGTATCTCTCACTCATTTTGCTTGATAGCCTCCACATATGGAAAAGACTTTGTGAAAGACAAACTTATGGACTCATATTTTTTTTATTTTTTTTTTGTTTTTATATGGAGTCATATTTTAAAGCTAATTTCAATGTCTATGTTTAATAATTGTTCAATATTTTTGTAATGTAGAAGTTTTGAGTTAAAGGAATATTGTTTTATTAATAATGGGTAAGTATATCCATTCTATTCAGTTATGAAAGTTTTAATTTATTCAGATTATTTTAGAGCAGCTATTGAAGTGATCATACTGAATTTCTCCTTGAACTTATTAATGTGATAAAATACAGTTATCTGTTAGCATATCTTAAATATTAAGTATACTTCTGGAATAAATAGTACTGAGATCATGACCTGAGCCAAAATCAAGAGTTGGATGCTCAACTGACTAAACAACAATCCCCACCTTGTGCTTTTCTTATTTGTGGAAAAAGAATGGTGGTTGAATACCTGGATTTTTTTTTTTTTTTGTCTGCTAATTTTAAATATTTAGGATGTCTTGGTAAATTATAATTTGTAGAAAATATATATAATACTTAGATATTCAAGTACATAGCATATGTTTTTCTCTTTCATCTCTTTTGTATTTATAATTATAGATTTTTTAAAAAAGATTTTTTAATTTATTTACGAGAGAGAGAGAGAGAGAGAGAGAATGGCAGAGATACAGGCAGAGGGAGAAGCAGGTTCCATGCAGGGAGCCTAATGTGGGACTTGATCCAGGGTCTCCAGGATCATGCCTTGGGCTGAAGGCGGCACTAAACTTTTGAGCTACCGGGCTGCCCAACATTTTTTATTTATAAATTCTCTCTCTCTCTTTTTTTTTTTATTTTGATCTTATGTACTAGGAATTTAAATTATGGCTTCCTTAGCTCTACTGTTTCATATTTATATTTAATTAACTCCACTATCATTTTTGTAAAACCCTATTTTCTACCTTATTTAGGTTTATTATTTCATTTATTGGTTCGAGATTTGAAACCTTCAGGATTTCGTTAAAATTTTGTTTGTTTGTTTGTTTTTAAGATACAGTTTGGTAGGATTTCTACTTCATGGAAGATAGAGTAGATATGTTTTTCCCTATCCCTTCTGCAAGTTCAGTTAAAACACCCTGGACATTAAAAAAAAAAAAAAAAAAAAAAAAAAAAAAAAACACCCTGGACATTATACATATAACTAACACAAAGAGACTTAAAAGTAAAGCAAAGAAGTTTAGCTGCCTAGGGAGTTTAGACCCAGAATTGACACAAGGTTGAGTTTCCTTGTTTATATTTGATTATCCCAGACTGGGTGCTGGAGAAGCTGAAAATGTCCAGATGCACAGATGACAGAAAGAAAAAAAAAAAAATGTCAAGAAAAGGCTACTTTCTCTAACCAACATGCATGGAAGGGGCAGCCTAGAGAAAAGAGAAACTTTTAGAAAATAACTTCTCTACTCCAGCCACATTTTTCTCCACAGTGGGGGAAAAAAATTACAAGGTTTTGGCACTTTTCTTTTGACTAGAGTTACCTGCCTCAACCTTCAACAACTGTATCTACCTGAAACACACCTAAAAAATATATGGGATGTTATTACTGAGTACCACAGTATTTCTGTCTAAAAACTATTTAAGTGATAACAACAATATTACCCAATGGCAGCTCTTAGGACTGTTTACTATTAACTGGCCAAGTGTACAGTCAATTCTTATTGATAATGCCTTCAACAGATAGAGCCACTTCTCCCCCTAATTTTGATTATCTCCTCTTTTGAAAGACATTTTCTCAATAATCTTATATCTGAAGTTTCTCTACAACTTTCAGTTTGTCCTTTTAAGATCTTTCTCATAGCTTTCCAAGACTCTTTGAATTCCAATTACCTTTTCCAATTAAAGAGCAACAAAAATTCCAGCTTCTTTCTTAATTCATTCTAATAAGACTGGTCAGATATGTGTCTTTCACTTCCACAGATCTTCCCTTAAACACTCCCCTCCCTACAACTCCTTCAATCTGCTATCTCCCCCGCCCCCTTTATTTCATTCTTCTTATGTTTAGAGTAAGGTAAGAATGACTTTCACGTTGTTTTCATCCCTTCCTTCACTGTATCTCTTTGCAAACTTGACTCTTCAAAATATTTGTTGTTGGGATAGTCCCATTGGGTGATTTTCCTCCTCCTCCTCCTCCTTCCCTTTCTTCTCCTTCTGCTTTCTCCCCCTTCCTCTCTTCCTCCTCCTCCTCTTCTTCTTCTGATTGACCTATTCTCTATAAGGTTTCCTCTTTTGCCTTTGTAATGTATACACTAAGATACACTAAGAAAGATCCACTTACCCATGTTCATAAAACTTGTACTGTAAGAAAAGAAAAAGTTTGTTCTGACTCTCTTAGGGTCTCTAGCTCAGTCTGAGAATTAAACTGACAACGACAGATTAACAGGAGAAAAGCATAAACATTTTATTGATTTTTTAAAATATTTACATGACAGTCTTTACAAGGGAATAAATACCTGAAGAAGTGACCAGAGAATTTTTTTTTATGTTTTCCAAAAAGAAATAATAAGCTTGTAAAGAATTGATGAGACAAAGTGGTTTGTACCAGGAATAGTAAATGGTGAAGAAGTAACTAGGAAGATAAGAGTTTAATAATGTTTGTTTCTACAGATTTCTTGGTCTTAAATTTCCCATCTCTAGTGGCAAGAATATTTTCTCTCCTGGTACAACCAGGGTACTATTCATACAGGACTTTTATGACTGAATTCAAGGAAGAGACAAGGGAGCAAGGTCAGAATGTCCTTCCTCCTTCTACCATTTTTTAACAAATATTTTCAGCTTAAGATATTTAATAGGCTACAGTACTAGAATTTAAGGTATTTTTTTGAATTTTTTTTTTAATTTAAGGTATTATGTCATGAACCCCATCAGTATATTTACATTTTGTCTGTTTTCACATAAATTTGTACTGATCTTTACAAGGTCTCCATGTATGACTGAATTTCCAAAACATAGGAAGTCATTTTTCCACTCTAAGTAGACAAATTTGAAGCAAGCTTTTATGTACCCACTTTAGCTTCTTAAGCTTGAAATCCCAGTTAAGCTTGTCTTAATTACTAAACTTCCTCTCTTATCTTGCTCAATCTAGCCATGGTCTAGTGATCAAAAAGACTATTAACACTTATCCCCTATCCCCATAGTTAGAACTGGTTTAACCTAGAGATACATCTGAGGACAATAGCCATTGTAATATGCAGAGATAAAAAGTCCATATATATCAAATATAACTTCTTACTTCTAACTTCTTACTTCTAAGGTTTAAGGTCTCCAAGCTACTTCTTCATGTGCTGGAGGACACTGTGGGTCTCCATGTAGTGTGTATGGAATGGATGAAGAAAATATATTGCCAGTAAATCATCCACAGCCCCTACAAATTCTGAGACAGATTTATTCTAGGCACAATGGGCCAGAGAGAAATTAAGCATCAACATGTACTCGATAAAACTGAATTTAAGTTTAGAAGTTGGACCAAAATCTAAAATAGGAATCTCTTCTCTCTCCTCCATGAATGGAGCAATTGGAAACAAAGTAGCCTTTTTCCACAGCACATAAAGATAAATCTAATCCCAGTGAGCATATCATGTCACAGAGGGAAAGCAAGGGAAAAGTGTTCCACATATGGTTAAGGAGTTCACAGAGAATGCAAGAGAAACCACTGTTCTCTATTTTAGCCAAATAATTCCATTCACTATTTTATGGAATGTGGAAAATCTCCACCACCTGGGAGGTGGTTTTGTCAAGGTTTAATGATGAGTAAAAGTGTGCAACACATCTTACACAGACACTAAAACTTAAAAATTAGACATTTGCAAAGACTTGAGGGTAAGTTTTTCATAATAGTGTGCCGAAGCATCTATATTATTTATTATGACCAAAAGATGTATACTTTTTAATCTATTGAATTTCTGATAAACTTGGAAATTATATTTGTACATGTGTATTTTGCATACCTATCCTCAGATAGTTGAAAATTAATTTTTTGTGGATCTACTATTATTTTAACTTTGATATTCACATATGGTTTATTTTCTGACATTGGTATCATTACTTAGGTGATCAAATTATTTATTTGTTTGTGTATTGTGTATGTATGTATGTCTGTATTTATTTATTTTTACTGTTTTCTTATCCTAGTTCTACTGTGGGTTGTTTCCTTCCAATTTTTCACTTTGTATTTCCTTCATGTTCCTTGTAAGGGTTCCTCACTATCCTAAAATACACATTGTCATTTACTTCCATTATATTTGAATGACTCCCTAAAAGCAGACTTTTAACTTCAATGAAATTTGTCCTATGTTTCCATAGTAACCTGCTCAAAACATCATTGTAATCTTATCATACTACTTCACAAAAGCTTTTTGATATATCCCAATTGTTGATGAGATAAAGTTCACACACCTCAATTTGGCATTCAAGGAAATCTGTGATATGATGCACATATTTTTAAAGTCTGACTTTCCAAACTCGATTATATTTTATTGTTTAACCAAATTATAAAAAGTCATTATTCCTTACATGCATCTTACATTCTTCTACCATTTTATATTTACTTTTTATAATGTTCATATAATGTGGAATATCTTGACCTTCAAAAATATGTCTTTAATGTCTTCCTAGCTTTAAATAAATCCACTTTGATTTTTATCTCCCTCATGAACTCTTTTCTAAATTTCTACAAACTCTAATTCTAATCCAAGTTTCTCTGTGAATTAAAAATGACTCTCTAACGAAATATTCACTGACTACTGGCTATTTTGCTACCAATAATTCAATATCTTCAAAGCTGAATGTATTTATTCTCTTCTTTTGGCAGAAACTATATAATTGTTTATGAGACAATTTCCATTTCCTCTCAGGAATTCAGATTAATTATATCTTCCAGTCTTCTTTATAAGTATATGGAATAAAGTAACTAAGTTCTAGGCAATGAAAAGTGAGCATAAATGAAAATAAACTACTTCCCACAAAAGTCCATTAATAAAAAAGCCAATCTACAATGAGACTCTTCATGTTTTCTTTCACTATGTTCTATTTAATTAAAAAGAAGACAAGATCTTGAAAGGCTATAGAGTCCCATTCAAAACAAAACTTTAGGTACACTTGGATGGCTCAGTGGTTGAGTGTCTGCCTTCAGCTCAGGGCATGATCCTGTGGTCTGACTTCTTGCGGGGAGCCTGCTTCTCCCTCTGCCTGAGTCTCTACCTCTTTCTGTGTGTGTCTCTCATGAATAAATGATAATAATGAATAAATAAATACATTAAATATTTTAAAAAGACCCAGAACTTTAATCTTTTGGTGACTACGTCAGTTTATACTTATATAGCTTTGAACACTGATGTGAAAAGTATGTTTCACATGCTAAGCCAGTGATATCATGAGGGTCTACACTAACTGATTTAGCCTAGAATATATACAAAAGCCTGTCATTTCTTAGTTCACTTCTATCACCATAGTCCAAGCCAATATTATATATTATCTGCAACAGTACAAACTTACTAATAGCTCCCCCTCCTTCTGCACTTAATTCAGAATAATTTATCTTCTTTGCAGCCAGAAATCTTTTCAAATGTAAATTCAGTTATACCATCTTTTATTAAAATTATATAATTATTTCTCATTTCACTGAGAATAAAATGATGAGAATAAAATCCACTTTTCTAATCCTAATTTTTAAAGAATACTCATTAAATCAAAACTCTTTTAGCAAGAGGCTTTGGGAAGTGAAGTTTCTATGTCAGGTTTGCAGCATTTTAGGGTTACAGACCTTATAGTTTAGGGGAAGCAGTAAAAAACAAAACAAAATAAATTAAAACAAAAGGTAATGTAAGTTAACCGCAATACATGCCCATATGTACATCACAGTAGATTATAATACAATAAAAATCAAAATCATACTTTTAAAATCAACACTATATAGTATATTGAGTTATCAATATATATGTAAAAATGAATATTGAATCAATACATGACACATAGATCATATTTATTTTATCAATAAAGCCCTATTGATTTTCATAGGTATTGGTCTTTGTAGTTAATCATGTGTTCTCTTGAGTTATTTCTTTTTTAATTGTATATATTGACCTCTATATACGTATATCTTGTATTTATATTATATTGTGAATTCTCAGTGATGAACTGCTCAATTCAGATTTGTAATTGGTTATACATAAGCATGAACCATTAATTTAAACATAAACTGGAATTCTTTAATGTAAATATGAGGATGGTATATAATGAGCTAGAACAGTTGGATAACAATAGATGAGCTCAACTGGATATGATTTATGGTTGAGCATTGCAAGAAACAAGAAAAGTGCTTTCCTGCTGCTGTCATTGATACTTAAAATATATCATTAAATGCAGGCAAAGTAGAGTGAAGAAAGTTTTATGTGACAATATGTTTTAAAAAAAATCAGATTTGGTGCTGGCAGAAATCACTTTGTCAGATTTCAGCTGCTGATCCAATATTATCTTAACTAAAACTGGTACTATAATCTTTATAGTGACACCAACACAAGAATGAATATCTTAAATGGAAGTAATCTTCCCCTCCGAATTCGTGCTCCAATGTATTATATCTTTGAGGTTTTTGTTTTGTTTTGTTTTGTTTAAAGATTTTATTTATTTATTCATGAGAGACCCAGAGAGAGACACAGGAGGAGGGAGAAGCACGCTCCCCACAAGAGGAGCCCAATGGAGGACTTGATCCCAGGACCACAGGATCATGCCCTGAGCCGAAGGCAGATGCTCAACCACTGAGCCATCCAGGCGTTCCTGTATATTTGTTAAGATGAAAATTGTTCAATCTTTAATGTACAAGTATTTGATTCAGCAACTTCAATACTTAATAATACTTAATACTTAATAATACTTAGTAAATCTATACTTTTAAACAGATATAAATAAACATATAATATTGATAACGATATAAAAATATTGAGTAATTGCTTTGTGTCAGGTAGAGTTTAAGGATACTTACAAATGATCACATATACATCTCACCATAAGTCCAGGAAACAAGTACCATAGTTATCATTATTTTATATTGAAGGAAACTGTGGTAGTGTACCAGACATGATGAACAAAAAATTAATATAAAATAGACTAACAATTTAGATATAGATATGAGGTGAGTATAGTTCCCAAAAGTCTCTGGAGTATTTTAATAGTTATTATGGAATTTGGATTGGCATTTCTTGTATACAAAATTATGAAATTTTGCCACATTGTTTTATGTACATCTTGCAAGCTACAAAAGCTACAAAAAATGGATTACTGAGGAAAAAGAATAGAATCAATGGGATTAAATAAAATGCACTGAGAGGTGCTTGGCTGCCTTAGTAGATTAAGTGTCAGACTCTTGGTTTTGGTTCAGGTCATGATCCCAGGGTCCTGGGATGAGCCCCTCATTAGGCTTCCTGCTCAGTGGGGAGTTTGCTTCTCCCTCTCCCCCTGCTGCTGTTCATTCTCTCTCTCTCTCTCTCAAATAAATAAATAAAATATTTTAAAAATATGGAATTATATCATTGAATTCCAAATATTTTAGTCTTCTTTTTGATGCAAAGTTCCTTTTAAAAAATGTTTCCAAGTTGTAAAAATGTGTGGGGATAGTGATACTCTTACTGCTGACTTCACACTATTATTTTGTGGAGAAAATATGTTCTGCTTGCTACTACTGATCTTTTGCAATTTGAAAATGGGATCAGTTAGTGAAAAACCCTGCATATGCTGAGAATATATTTTCTTTAATGTTGGATGCAGTTTTTTATTGTTAAAGAAATGTGCCAAAGATTATCCCTGTATATTGATTCCTACTTCTACTCTACCAGCTGATGCTAATTACCTTAAAAGTCCACAGAAACCAAATTCAAATTTTTACACATCAATTACTTTAATAATAGCTCAAATAATAAGTTTCTAGCCACTTAGAGCCTACTTGGTTGGTATATGCTGCAAAACTTCATCCAATAGCTGTCACCCATTGATAAGATAGACTTGTTATTATAAGACCCAAATTATTATGACCCTTCAAATTTTCTAACCCAGGGACTCCCCACTATGGTGCCTGGCAACATCACCTAAACATGTCAGCCCCCTCGTAGACCTTCTTCTTTCCTGAGAATTCCCTTACTCTTCCTCCCTTCTAGATGGTGGCCCCTATGCTGTAAGTCTCAGGATGGTCTCATGCTGTGAGGAATTTCACCTCATGAAACTCCCTATATTTCCAAAAAATATCTCCTCCAAGTGCCACCCACCAAAACTCATGTGTGTTACTGCCTCTAGTGGTTATATTTTTCTCTTTGATCAATTCCCAAATCTCACAAACTCCTACATTTCTATATGTCCATAAATTCAAAATTATCCATTATTTTTTCTTCAAATCTTCCAAAACTCACTCAGTTTTGTTTGTCTTATTAATCCCTTAAGGAAGGATTGGTGACATAAATATCCTATACTTCCTGTGGATTTATTAAATTCTCCCTTTAATTTTATTATACATAAAAAGTATTATATATACACATGCATAAGTGTGTGTTTATATGCTCTCTACAAGTTATATCTGCAAGTATATAATACATATATTTGTGTTATAGAATATATAAAGGCTATATAGGCAGTACAAATTATAGATCTTAGTCCATGTGCTTGGAGATATTTGCTATAAAAATCCCTTTGAATTAAATCTTTCATTATCCCGTTTACTCTTTTTATCTTTAAGATCATTTTATTCATTAAAATCTGTTTTTTCTCTTTTATGGCTTGCGTGTTCTCCTGTTCAATTGATAGATGGATTTTTTTTTGGATCAATTAATTTCTTCCCTGGGGGAAATGCATGAGGTTTTTATTCATTTATCCTCCTTTTCATGATAATATCTGCTTTCCAGTTCAACAAAGGCAGTGTCATTGAACACTAACACTGAGAAATACACACACACACACACACACACACACACACTCTCTCTCTCTCTCAGAGATGTTAGAGACACTCGTAAATGTTTTTTTTTTATTTTTTTTCTCTCTGTGTGTGTGTTTCCTACTTTAAAAAATATGTTTATCGGGATCCCTGGGTGGCACAGCGGTTTAGCGCCTGCCTTTGGCCTGGAGACCTGGGATGGAATCCCACGTTGGGCTCCCGGTGCATGGAGCCTGCTTCTCCCTCTGCCTATGTCTCTGCACCTCTCTCTCTCTCTCTCTGTGTGACTATCATAAATATATATATATATATATATATATATATATATATATACATATATATATAATGTTTATGAACATTTCAGTGAAAAGCAACTCCTTGACTAAGTTAACCCCTCTAGCTTCCATAGCCCTCATTTTATTTCCTCCATTCTTCTCATTTTATGTTTAATATCGTATCGTTTCTGTGAATTGCCCTATACTTTATTTTTTGAAGTTTAATGGCATAAACCATATTAAAACATGTTGCTTTGAACGTGTATTAAAAAGTGAAACTTCAGGGGCACTTGGGTGCCTAAGTTGGCTAAATATTGAGCTCTTGATTTTGGCTCAGATTGTGGAGGCGGAGAAAATTAAGGCCATTCCACCTTAAGTTCAGCGCTAGCACAAGTACAGCCCTCCCAGGCCCCTGTGAATAAGAGCTGAACTTTACCTTACTTCACTTACAGGAAGAAAACAGCTTGCAGCTTAATGTCCTAGAAAGCCCCATATTAGAATAAAAACAGAGCCCAAGCCAAGGGCAGGAAGCCCCTATTAGAATGAGAACAGAGCCCAAGCCAAGGGCAGGAAACCCCTATTAGAATAACAGAGCTCAATGCCCTTGAAGGCCCCATATCAGAATGTAGACAGAACTTGAGAAATTCCTCCACCCCTTCTGAAGATCCCCTAGACCAGCCCTTAAAACTAAGCTGAAACCCACCTCCGGGTCCAAGTCCCTGCTCCACTGCATGGGGTATACTTGGACCCAAGCTCGAGCTTGTAAATAAACCCTCGTGTGTTTGCATCGATGTCGGCTCCTTGGTGGTTTCTCGATTCGCAATCTTGGGCACAACAAGATCAAGATCTCAGGCTCCTGGGATAGAGCCCTGGTCAAGCTCCCCACTCAACAGGGAATGTGCTTGTCTCTCTCCCTCTGTTTACTCTCTCTCCCTCTAAAATAAATAAAATACATCTTTAAAAAATGTAACTTCATAAAAATAATTATATATTGTAACTTCATAAAATAATTATATATTAGTGTTGAATATCTAGGTGGTAGACAAAGTACCTATTACATAACACCATATCTCGGTGTAAAAGAGAAAGAGATAAGGACGACAAAAATGGTATTGTAAAATGGCTATCAGTAGAATATAAAGTGTACATGTTTAATCTATATTCAAGATTGAAGCTTTATTTTCTCATATGTAAATCGAAGGGGTGGAATAAATGATTTCTAAGGACTCCAGCTAGCTCACTTGAACCAAAGTGAAATCTGTACCCAAATTTTCTTAAAATTATTACTATTGTCTCCCTAAAGAAACTGGATTTTATAAATGTAAACATGACATGTAATTTGCACATGTATATGAACAATACCTCTAAAAATCATCCTCAATGAGAAGAGTATTATTTTACATTTGGCATTTTTGTAATGTTAGTAACTAGCATTTAATAATTCTATGTGTGCTGGCTGTAAACAACAATGCTAATTCCTTAGGCTATAGGAGTGAAATTTTCTAAAAGGCACATCTGAATATAAGTTTGGAACAGGGAGGGAAATTGGAGTTGAGAGAGAAGAGGAAGCAGAAGCAGAAGCAAAGCAGAGGAAGAATACGAATATGAATAGGAATATGAATAAGAAGGGGGGAGGGGGAGGGGAAGGGGGAGGGGAGGGGGAGGGGAGGGGAGGGGGAAGGGAGGGGGGAGGGAGGGGGAGGGAGGGGGAGGGGAGGGGGAGGGGGAGGGGGAGGGGAGGGGGAGGGGAGGGGGAGGGGGATGGGAGGGGGAGGGGGAGGGGGGGAGGAGAAGGAGAAAGAGAAGGAGGAGAAATGGTAGTTATTAGAAAGACTGAAAAGTAAAAACTGCTCCGTGTCTCTTTTTTTTTTTTAAACTTCAGCACTATTAATATTTTAGGCTACATAATTATTTGTTGGGGAAGGGAGGAGGCTGTCCTTGCACTGTAGGATATGTAGCATCATTCTTGACCTCTGCCCATTAGATGCTGGTAGCACTTCCCAAAGATTGTGACAATCAAAAATGTTTCAACACATTGATAAATAAGCCCTGGAGGTGAGGAAATAAAATTACCACCTGTTATCACCACTGATCCTAATTGACTATTTAGAGAATTATCTGATTATTGCTAAAGAAATAATAATAAAGGTATTTTTGGAAACAGGAAACAGGGTTTTGTGTCACTCATTTTTAAGACTAATAATTAATACTGGATTTGATATTTGGAATTGTTATATAGGAAAAATGATTACGTGAAATATAGACTTATTGACAGTAATTGATGAACTCATGCTATTGTTTGTCAGTATCTTAAAAGACATGGAAAGGAAAAGAAATCTGGTCAGGGAGGTGGTTTAGACTGTGGTTAGACCTAATTTAATGAATGGTAAGAGCCTTGGTACATTGTTGGATTGAATATCAGTAGCTTCAGTATGACACCCTGACACTGGCGTGATTTGTCACGCCAGTGGTTTTCTCTTGAAGTGCGTTGTGAAATAATGAGAATAATTCCTTAGCAAAGATTAGAATTAAGATATTTTCTTCCCTGTTCAATTCAAGTTTCCTATTTTGCATAGTATCAAGGAATTCAGTGTCAGTTTGGAGGAGGAGATGGGAGATGGGGCCCAGGGGTAAAAAGAAAGTAAAAGAACAAAATCATTCAGCCTAAAAAATGATTAGATGAAATCTTGTGGTTTAACTGTACATGAACTGACAAGGAGGAAATTGATCATTCATTTAGTGTTTTTGAAATAATGATATTGGCAGAGAAACACAGTCTTGACCTACAAAAACCTGTAATTCTTCCAATCCTAAAGCAATTTCCTGGACCTACAAACCTATGTCAAGCAGCATGTGGGCTACCAAAGCTGGACAGACTTGTTGATGGGCAGTCTTGCCAGTGGAGTCCTCATATGTGGCCAAGGAGGATGCGAGACCAGGAAAGCAGCACCCATGCTCACAGTGGACGATTGACAAGTGTGCATCTCCCTGTGAGGACAGCCAAATGTGTTAACCAAGGCATTTTCTAGTAAATGAAATCATCACAATTGTTTCCTAGAGGACTACTTTGTTTTCTGATATCCTGGAATGTGACCCAGTGATATTTCTAGACTGGATGCTGAAAATGACAAAAGTGTGAGAAGAAAGTGCATGTGGGTATTTGAGTGACCAAGTGGAAAATGGATAGACAGTATATATATATAATAGAAATATATAATAGGAATGCAAACTGGTGCAGCCACCCTGAAAAATAGTACAAAGATTCCTCAAAAAGTTAAAAATAACACCATGTTTATATGTGTGTGTGTATATATTATATATATATATATATATATATATATATATATATATATATATAGTTAGTTAGTTAGTTAGTTAGTTAGTTAGTTAGTTAGTTAGTTATTTCCAGGGTGGCTGCACCAGTTTGCATCCCTAGATTCTCTTTGTCTGTGTCCTCCCCAGCATCTGTTGTTTCCTGTGTTGTTGTTAATTTTAGCCATTCTGACTGGTGTGAGGTGATATCTCCTTGTAGTTTTGACATGTATTTCCCTGATGTTGAATATCTTTAAGTGCATATGTTGGCCATCTGGATGTCTTCTTGGAAAATTGTCTATTCATGTCTTCTGTCCATTTCTTAATTGGATCATTTTGGAGGGTGTTAAACTGATAATTTCTTTATGTATTTTGGATACTGTTTCTCAGATATATCATTTGCAAATGTCTTCTCCCAATCCATAGTTTTCCCTTTAGTTCTGTTTGTTTCCTTCACTGTACAGAAGTCTTTTATCTTGATAAACCCTAATAGTTTATTTTTGCCTTTGTTTCCCTTGCCTCAGGAGACATAATTAGAAAGAAGTTGCTGTGGCTGATGTCACAGAGGTTACTACCGGTGTGTTCTCTTCTAGGATTTTAATGGTTTCTTGTCTCACATTTAGGACTTTCTTCCTTTTTGATTTGTGTGTGTGTGTGTGTGTGTGTGTGTGTGTGTGTGAATGGTGTAAGAAAGTGGTCCAGTTCCATTCATTTGCATTTTGCTGTCCAGTTTCCCCAACACCAATTGTTGAAAAGCCTGCCTTTTTCTAATTGGATAGTCTTTCCTTCTTTGTCAAAAATTAATTGACCATGTAGTAGTGGGTTCCATTTTGGGGTTTTATTTTCTGTTCTATTGATCTATATGTCTACTTTTATGCCAGTTCCAGACTGTCTTAATTATTACAACTTTGTAACAAAACTTGGAGTTCTGAATTGTGATACCTCCAGCTTTGCTTTTCTTTTTCAAGGTTGCTTTGGCTACCTGGGGTCTTTTGTGATTCCATGAAAATTTTAGGATTGTTTGTTCTAGCTCTGTAAAAAATGCTATAGTATTTTGTTTGATAGGGATTGTATTAAATGTGGATTGCTTTAGGTAATACAGATATTTTAACAATATTTGTTCTTCTCATCTATGCGGATGAAATGTTTTTCCATTTCTTTGTGTCATCTTCAATTTCTTTCTTCAGGATTTTAGAGTTTTCAGAGTATAGATCTTTTACCTCTTGGTTAGGAATATGGCTGTGTGGTTCATTAGCATAAACTTTCATGACAAAAAGAGCTTGGTCTCAGGGACATCCCTAACAGCTGAAATAGTGCACGCCATTTTAACCAGCTCAAAGCTGAGAGCTATTTATCTAAAAATTCAAAAAGTGGAAAATAAAATCCAATAGTAAGAAAAATTTAATCTACATGCTGATATTTTATTATGCTCTAACTGATTTACTTTGAATCTTCATATTTAAGTATTTGGAGACAGGCTATTTGGACCAAACGCTAAAGAAAGCAAAGTAGGCCATTTCTGGTTTACTTTAACCTGTGTTTTCATAAGATTGCTTTTCAAATCCCTGTAGTTAAGGGGAAGTAAAAACCACATACATACACTGACATAGAAATCTATTAATGCATTACGGAAAGACAAGAGAAAAAAAGCATGGAGGATCATATATAATTAAGACTTTTTTGCAGTCTTGGTTAGATAAATTAGTTTCATTGTATTAGTTAAGTAACATTATAAAATCTTATCAAATGTAGTTTTTAATATTTAATAAAGATAGCCTGACAACTGCTGCTCCAAAGTTTAACGACTTCATTTAAAATGGGAGAGAGAGAGACCAACAGAATGGACATCGGATGTCATAAAAGACCTTGAAAAATACTAATAATGTAAAAATAGCTATTATCATCTCGGTGTTTTTTCCTTTCTCTCTCTCTCTCTCTCTCTCTCTCTCTCTCTCTCTCTTTCTTTTTTTAAATCTGTGCCTCAGCATTCTCTATAGCAGGTGGCTTTTAGCTGAGTATTATTGGGTGTCTCCTTGTTCCTAGACTGAGAAGTCTTCTGTAAGTAAAGGAGACAATACTGAGTCTAGTCTGCTTATGGGATACTCTGCAATAGATAAAGACAGCAGCCTTGGAGAACAGCAGATGGCATGGGCAGGCATTGTGCCAGCTCATTATTATGACCTTGTAGGCCCAGGGGACCACTTATGTGCACCTTAGACCTGGAACTAAATGGATTCATATTTTTCCCTATTATATTCTTCGTTTCTATTGATGTGGTTGCTGATACAGTCATAAGAGAATAACAAAGGGGTTGTGTGTGAGTGTGTGTGTGTGAGAGAGAGAGAGAGAAAGAGAGAGAAAGAGAGGAACCTAATGGAATACATAGCAACCATAGTAAAAGAAATAGAATTTGGCCATTTATAAGTCACAATGGTTCACTCTGTGACTATAGATTTTGAAGTTGCTGTGTCTAATGATATTGCTTCCTATTCAGATATAGGCTGCACTTGTGTTTATTGACCACCAGCTATGTGGTTAACGTACAAAACAGAAAGCTGTAATGTTTATCAATTTCATAATTTTTCAACATATTAAGGTTGATAAAAACCAGCTCTTAGGAAGCCTATCATAGGACCCAGTGTGAGCAATGGAATCTTTATTCAAAGAGCAGCAAGGCTGCTGCTAGCAGTCTGTAAATAGATGTGGAAGTAAATGGGAAGGACAGCATTACAGGTACTGGAGTCTACATTTGGGCGGCTATCATCCCTTGAATTTCATAACATAAAGTTGAGGTACACGGCAGCTTCAGGTGTTGTAGATATAATGAGGTGACTTAGCTTTCCCTTAATTTTCTAAACAGAGACAATAAGGGAGATAACAGACATTACAAGGGAGGAATGGTTGGGACACATTTTCTTCCTACCCTTACCTTATTTGAATTTTTTTTAAATCTCCTAATGATATTAATGAAGTAGATTTTTTTTAAAGATTTTATTTTTTTAATTTTTATTTATTTATGATAGTCACAGAGAGAGAGAGAGAGAGGCAGAGACACAGGCAGAGGGAGAAGCAGGCTCCATGCACCGGGAGCCCGACGTGGGATTCGATCCCGGGTCTCCAGGATCGTGCCCTGGGCCAAAGGCAGGCACCAAACCGCTGCGCCACCCAGGGATCCCAATGAAGTAGATTCTTATAGAATCTGTCCCCATTATTTTATGCCTCCCTGTACCTACCTCTACCTCTCTGTATCCCCTTCCACAGTGAATCTATGCTTGGTGAAGTCTTGAATAACTTTGCACATTGAGTTTTCCCTCTCTGCTGAACTTGGGAACACTGTAACTATCAACATGCAAAAAAGCTTTGGTAGTATGCTGTTGGATGAGAGACTATGAAGAAATCCTGAGACATACTTGCTATATCACACAAGACCATGGCAAAATGGCCAAGTCCAGTTAGGCCACCAGCTGACTGGAAAGCATGAGTAGATCCAATCAGATCAGAACTGCTCTTCACATGAGATGACAATTATTAAATAAATTATTACAAATGTTTTATTTATAAATGATAAAATCTATACAAGTGTATACATTTATAAGTCATACAAATTTATAAATGTGTGTTAAGTCATTAAATTTTGGGGTGGCTTCCATGTGGCATTAGAAAACTGACATATTTCTGAAAAAGAAATAAACCCCATATACACCAAAGTGTCCACCTCGGGATCACTTTGATCAAAAGTGAAAAATCTTTTAGGAGCTCTCTAACACAAAGCCTCTCAAACTTTATTGATTTTGATACACTAAATATGAAGTGAAACCTAAAAATATACCTTTCTAACCTACTCCCAGATGTTGTCTATAACAAAATCTAGAATTCTTCCTCATTCTAGAATTACAAAAACTGAGAATCAGGGATTTTGCAAAATCTTGACCAATTGTTTCTTGAATACAGTAAAGTATGTCTTTGTTTATTTGTGTATAGTTGTCATTGTTTTCAACAACTGAAGAAATAGAGTTGTCTTCAGATAAAAAAAGATGAGACATACAGATCATGATTTAAAAGCGAGGAGGTAATATACAAATAACATAACTTACCCATCTGAATATCTGAATCTGTTAGTGAACTTCAGTTTATCTAAGACAGAAATGACTCTCATACATTAGAAAATAAGACAAATCACCTACAAGGAAGAATTAGGTTGACATTCATCTACCGTTCAGTAATATTGTAAGCAAGAAATAGTGGTTTGTCTCCAAATTTATGATGAATTAATTATGACCCATACCCCTACAGCTAGATTAAATTACAGCCATTTTGAGTTTATCATCTGTTCGTATGACCACACCCTTGGTCTCTTTTTTTAGGGTCATTTCCTCAGCTGAAAGAAATTAATGATAGCCACGCAATTCTTTCTTAACTCTTAATAAACCCTTGATTTATCATTGGCCTGAAGCTGGCCCTTAATGACTGCATCTCTAGATGGTTAAGAAAACATTTCAGTTTCCAGATCCATCTGATCTAGAATTTCTGGTGTGTGTGTGTTTGTGTGAGTGTGTGTGTGTAAATTTTCTTGCAATTTAACCAGTTCTTTTGTGAGCTCCTTTTTTTTTTTTGTTTTTTTGTTTGTTTGTTTGTTTTTCCCTAGGAAACAAATTTCAACAATCAACATTCTGTTTGGGAACCATTTTACCGAACCTGTAAGATCAGTTAACTGTACCTTCTATTTCCCATGTTTTTGCAGGATACAGTTGAATTAATTTTTCTTTATTACCTATATAGCAAGTCACCTTCCTATACCAGTCTCCTCATCACCCACCGTTGGTCTCAAAATCAATGCGACATTTTAGGTTAGCAGCCTTCCCATTTCACCTTTCCTTGTTAGTCAGGTTTTACATGGCTATTGCCATCTTCAGATGAATAGAAGTGAAAACAACTATAAACTTAATCCAAGTCATCATTCTTAGCCTTTATATTGAATTATCCCTTTTTATTTTGGCTTATATCAATAGCCAAATAAATTTGGTAGTATGGCTAAAGAAAATAAAACAATTGTAGTAATCTATACTAGAAGGGTTGAAAAATACCACAGTTGTCTTATATTATTTAGAGCTTTTAAAATGAAAGGGTCTACTGTGAGCTTGAAAATAAAGACAGGGCAGCCCGGGTGGCTCAGCAGTTTAGCACCACCTTCAGCCCAGAGCCTGATCCTGGACATCGGGATTCGAGTCCCATGTCAAGCTCCCTGCATGGAGCCTGCTTCTCCCTCTTCCTGTGTCTCTGCCTCTCTCTCTCTATGTCTCTCATTAATAAATAAGTAAAATTAAAAAGAAAAGAAAGACATGTTATACATAATTTTAAAATGATTTAAAAATAAAGCTTTTTCCTTCTTACTAGCTCACTCACTGCCTCCCTCTATTTCTTCCATTTTAAGTCCCTCTCTCATTCATTCTTTTAAAGCATTTTTAGAGAACAGAGTTCCACAAAATATATTTTTATAAGCACTGTATTGAAGCAAAATAAATGCATGATGCAATTACTCACTTAAAAATTATTTTTTCTATTCTACTTTTATCAAAACATATAATAGTGTTGCTTATTAGCTGAAGTTTGATTACTTTTCCATTATTTAAAAATTGGTATATCGCATAGAGTTAATGAAATACAAATATGCACTTGTCTTCCAGAAGAAATATGCTTCTTAAATGAAAAGCATAACAATTATAAAATGATATAAACTAAAACTGTAATAAATCCTCATGTGATTTTTTTAAAATGTTGGTATTTTTGAAAAAGAATTAATATATATTATAAGTATTCAAATAAGATTAAACAGTTACTTGAGCAACTATAGAAAGAAAAGTGTTGTGTTCTATTTCAAATAATCCAAAGAAAGATACTATATATATATATATATATAACTATATATATTACCATATATTCACATATTTATATTTAAAGTGACATCATATAAGTATCTATCTATCTATAATCTTTCTTTGGATTATTTATTTATTTATTTATTTATTTATTTATTTATTTTCTTTGGATTATTTATTTATTTATTTATTTTCCTTTGGATTATTTAAAGTAGAATGCAAACTTTTTTTTTTTTTACCATAGCTGCCCATATATATAATGTAGACTATGTATATATAATTTGTGATAATGGTTCACACAACAAAATTTATAAACCACATATTAATAGATAATGGAGAAAATATATTGTCCTATTTTATATAGACTAAAATTTTCAGGTTATTTAAGACTAGAGATATGTTTCTTAGCTAAGTACTTTGTATTTTGGAGCATTGTTGAACTCACCTATTCCCTGAAAAAGAGCAGCTTAATATAATTTAGAAATTCTGTATTGGTGATTATTGCATTTTTATATATTGAAATGTTTAATTATAATCATAAAGGCATTTTTCAAATTCACTCTCAGGGATACTAAATGAAAAAAAAAAAGATAAAGCCTAAAAAAAGGAAACCAAGTTAAAGCACTTAACAAATAATTTAAAAGGGGATAGATTTGTTATATAAAATTGCACTAGTTTCTTATAAGGGCCATAATGAATTCCCCACTGAATAGGTGCTTAGTGCTTAATGAGAGCCCAGAGAGAGTGACCTGGTGCTCTTGAGTAATTAAGTCATTGCCCCTTTATCATTGAATAAAGCATGAAGTTCTTTTAAAGAAGGCGCTCATTTCAGAAAGGTAACATGAGGTAAAGCACATATTTTAATAAAATGATGGTGTCGTGTATTTTCATTTCCTCCTCTTTACATGGCATTCTTTAAGAATCCATTCAAATTTTAAAAAGTCATTTCAATATTTTAACCGACTGATGAAGTTTAAGCAGCTCAGAAACATGAACAGATGTCTGCGTGTCTCACTTGACTTTAAGAGTATTTGAAATACTTTCTTCCATCTACATTTCTTTTGATTCTCTAGTTTTGCCTGAGATGAAAGATAAAATGGAAAAATAAAAATATTTTTTTCATTGAATTAAAATATATTATGGACAGAATTTTTATCATTCTTTATTCCTATTTGTATCTCATGTGTTTCTGCACAATTTCAGTATCTTTTTTTTTTTTTTTCAGTATCTTTTTAACCAAAATTTTCTGGTGTTTTTCTATCAAAAATATTATTCATGAAACATCAACTTTACATAGGACTTTCAGTTTTGCAGCCTTTTCTATCCAGAAGATTTGAGTATAGAAATTTTAATATCTATTTGATATCTCTGATTTTATAAAATCAAAACTTAAGATTTTGTTTTATGGTTAGAACTATGTTTCCAAAGAGTGGTTTTATTCTCCTCCTTTCTCTCAGAACAAAAAAGAAGATCACGGAATAACAAAATCTGTTGAAAAATAAAGTAAAACTGACCAAATAAGACTAGAAATAATTTCAGTAATAAAAAAAGCCAGATATCAGGAGAAAAGTTTCATGGAGAAGTTAGCCCTGAAAAAACAATTATTCAAACACATGACTCAAAGTTAGAATGAAATGCTAAATTTCACTGAATTAGCAAGCTGAAACAAATTAAGATACATATAATGTTAGTAAATAGTCTTTGAACTGGGCACACATACTCAGTGGTAAATCAGGCCACCTGAAATCAAGTCATGGTTTTAGAATTCAAACTTACAAAATAAATATTAAAAGGTTTTTGTCGTGGCATCATTTTTAAGGAAGAAATATGAATACAGAAATACACAAAAACAATAACTTTCAAGCTAACAACAAAACAAAATCTGAACTCAGCTCTTCCCCAATTTGGGATGAGGTTACATCTGATAATCCTATTGTAAATTGAAAATATTATATGTAAAAAATGCATTTAAAACATACCTAGCTAAACATCATAGCCTAAACTTTCCTATCTTAAACTTGCTGAAGACACTTACATTAGCCCAAATCCTTGAATACAAAATCTATTTTATAATAAAACTTTGAATATTTCATGTAATTTTATTTGTTAAATGTGCTGCTGACACTTTCCAACTCTTTGGAAATAGCCTTTTACTCTTCTTGCTATCATACCAATTTTGAAATTAAAAATAATAGTATTAACAATAATAAACAGTAGTTAAACATAAACATATGTAGGCCTTAATGAAAAATAGAAAATATATGAAATTTATATTTTGAAACCAGTGATGTCAGTGGAAAATGATAATTAACTAGAGAATGGAACTACCAAAAATTTTAAGAGTTAGGTAAAATAATATAAATTCCTGTCAGAGCAATACAGTCTACAAGCAAGTTGCAAATAATTGACTTAAAAACAGCCTAAATGGCAAAGGGACTGTAGTAATCTAAGCACAAGCACATTTTAAATACATAATGACTTTAAAATAAGTGCACAGGTTGTGATGACTTTAGAGTTTTCTTAAGGGAAAGGCAAGTTTCAGGTTGCTGTGGGCATCCATCTAGTAGGAGGATGTGGTATATGGTGTTGCTGAAACATCCCTGAAAAAATTGCTTCTTCCATAGAACTCAGAGTAATCTAAATTTTTAAAAGTAACCTCAAATCACTCTGATGCATGAGGCAAGTAGAAGAATCTTTGAATAATAACTAAGACATACCAGAGTTAGAAAAAATGATTTTTCCATGTTTAGCATTTCTTTAGTGTAGCTTAAAGAGCTGCCCTGAGGAGCACCTCGGTGGTTTAGTCCTTTAGCTTCTGACTCTTGATTTCACTTAGGTCATGATCTCAGGGTTGTGAGACTGAGCCCCTTGTCTGGCCCTAGCTTAGCGGAGAGTCTGTGTGAAATTCGTTTCCTCTCCATCTCCCTCAGCCCCTCCCTGCTCACATACATGTGTGCTCTCTTTCTCTTTCTAAAATAAATAAATCTTAAAAAAAAAAAAAAAAAAAGAGCTGTGCTGAGACATCCACATTTCCTGATGAGTGTTCCTTGAGCAGCATCCTCATAAACAGACCCTTACCCTTTCAGCTGAGCCCACTCATACGTGCAGGAAATGCCTGAAAAGCTATGGATGGGTTTTAATTCTGTACTACTCCAGACTTTCTGCCTCAAAAAAGAAGCATAACATATGAAAATATATAAATAAATAAATAAACAAAAACACAATATTTTAGAATCAAATAGATGTCTCTTTAGCTTTTTAGTTGCGCACATCATATACATTAGTTTAGTATTTTTTTCCCCTTAAGCCCAATTTTCTTTATTTTTGATAGAGAAAGAACAGTTATAAATTCATAAGATTGCTTTTGGAGTTAAATGAGATGATCATTTAAGTAACAAATAGTTTCTGAGTATCAGAAACTGGAAAAAGGGAGAGCAGGAAGGAGGAAGAAGAGGAGGAGAAGAAGAAACAATGTTTTGCCTTTGATTTTGAAAGACTCACTTTGTGCATTTCATGTTTATACCTCATGGCTGGCATTTGGAGCACACTTGTTTTATTAAGTTACTTTTACTCATCATCAGCCATTATAATAAAGGACATTTAAGCAAATGAGTAATAATTTTTCTTCCCTTTGTGTTTTTTTTTCTTTATCCTTCTCATTGATAACCTCACCAATTTCAAGACTTTCTTTCTCTCCTATTTAATTTTTCTTCTCTTTCCTTTCCTTCCAACTTCCTTCCATTTCAGTGGGAAAATATAAATGACCTTCAGTATAACTAATAACATTATACATTAGGATGAGAAGTAACCAAAAAGCAACACAAAGTCTAAATAGGTAACAAGAATATAAATGTAGAAATAATTCATTTTGAACTCAATTGATTAACCACAAACCATTTCTTTCTTATTATGTATGAATATGATTGAATTACTTTTATGAAACTATTGATTGTAAAATCTGGTTCATTAGATTCTATTTGGCTGAGTTATAAACCTATTAATTTTGCTTTAGCTGTGCCAGAATTAACAAGAATAAAAAATCTGACAGATGAAAAAGCTTGAATATATACCAGCTGACTTACAAATGTTTCATGTTACTTTGTGGCAGGTTTCTAAATATTCACACCTCAAATAAAAACATGATGTGCTAAAATATTTGTATGTGATTGAATTTTAATATATCCAAAATAAGACAGCATTATCCTTAAACACAAAATTATAGAATCCTTCATACAGATTGACTCTGTTTTTACAGGAAAAGGAAAAGATAGAATTACTGGTGTTAGAAACACCTGCAAATAAAATAAACAAGAATATTATAAAAATTCTAAATAATCAATTCTCAAAGAACAAAGATAATTTTTAAGGGAAAAAAAGTCCATGTATTTTACCTAATGAAATAATAGTATTTCTGTGAATATGGCTACTGGGATAATATATATTTTTGTATTCTTTTTTTTTTTATTTTTGTATTCTTATTAAATAGTGCATGTTCTTATAAACATCAGGGGATAGAAATCTGAATAACCGGGGATCCCTGGGTGGCGCAGCGGTTTGGCGCCTGCCTTTGGCCCAGGGCGTGATCCTGGAGACCCGGGATCGAATCCCACATCGGGCTCCCGGTGCATGGAGCCTGCTTCTCCCTCTGCCTATGCCTCTGCCTCTCTCTCTCTCTCTGTCTCTGTGACTATCATAAATAAATAAAAATTAAAAAAAAATTAAAAAAAAAAGAAATCTGAATAACCACAGTACCTCAAATTATAGAAACTCATAATCTAGCTGGGGATATAAAAGCATGCATAATACACAAGGCATATCATACATTTCTAAAGAAATATCCGGTGGATCATATAATAGCAATTACTGGTGACTATTTATTATTTATTAAACCAAATATAATAAATAAGATCAACAAATAAGACATAGAAAAAGAATTAAATAAATAGCATTTACAATAACTAAAGAAATGAACTTATATTATAACTCGGTGTGCGTGTGTTTTCTTCCTAAAATATACTTCAGGGTAACTGGAAATCATGTGGTTCAGGAGCTTATTTACAAAGAAGGAAACATAGAATAAAAATATTATATCAAGTTTTCAAAATCTAATTACAGTGGAACCTAGATGCCTTAGTGAGACAGAGTATAGAATATTGGAATTGTCATCATACATCTGATTTGTTGATCTAACTCAATCACTATTTAGCACTATTTTGATTATTCCATAATAATGAAATCGTCTCAGTGTTTAAATGTAGAATTTAATGATGCAATATTATTTCTAACTCAGTAACCCAGTAAAATACTGTTTCATTACTGATTTATTTATTTATTTATTTTTTTTTTAAGATTTTATTTATTTATTCATGATAGTCACAGAGAGAGAGAGAGAGAGAGGCAGAGACACAGGCAGAGGGAGAAGCAGGCTCCATGCACCGGGAGCCCGACGTGGGATTCGATCCCGGGTCTCCAGGATCACGCCCCGGGCCAAAGGCAGGCGCCAAACCGCTGCGCCACCCAGGGATCCCTCATTACTGATTTAGTCCACTTTAAATTAATTCCCTCATATACACGTTGTCTTTTCTCTCTTTCTCTCTCCCTCTTTCTCCCCCCAGACCTCAAAATTAAAGCATCTCAGGAAAATTCTTTGTATTAGATTGAAGATTGGGTGGCAATATATTTTTTAAAGTTACAGTTGAAATTGAAAGATTTGGAAATTAAGTGGATCACTGTTAATCATTACTTTTGGGTAATAAGCATAAACTAAGATTGCCTAGGCATAATTGGCACATGTTAATTTTAGATTAAAGATACCCAGGACCTAAAAGTCACTGTCACAAAATAGTTTACATCAACATGACCATAAGATTTGAATCTTGTTCAATGAGAAAAAGTGAAAGCATTTTACAAATATGGTCAATTTTGGTGATAGTATCCATTCAAATGGTCCAATTGTATCAAAAGCATAGTCTGTCTTAATCTTTGGAAACTTAATATCCTTAAATGTCATTTCTATTAGTATCCTACTATTAAAAAGTCATATTTTAAATATTTTTTATGGAAAAAATTAGTTAGGTTCCAAATACGGTAACATAATTCCTTCAAGGTCTGAAATACACGTTAAGGATTGTAAATGTGAATCACTTCTTGGCCTTTGGCTAAGATCCAATGGATGATTGTAAATGTGAATGTCATTCTAGGTCAGAGCAAAAAGTCCAGTTCTTTCTAATAATTTTAAATTTCTACAACTGCTATATTTACTGCACTAGCAATAAAAGTAACTGAAAATGAAAATGGATAAAAATGAACTATGGAAATAGAGAAGATACAAATGCATGAAATCTTTCTTTAGGATATTCTGTGTTAACTGTAGTATACTAGAAATTATGAATTACTAAAAATGTTCATAACCAAATTCAACATTCTATGTTGAGTATTCTAAGCATAATTCATTTACCCAACCTGGCCATGGGTTTCCAGGACTTACTTTTATGCTCTCCAATTACTTGTCATGTGTTCATTTGCAAATGAGAATCACTCTATTAAAGATGCAATGGTATTTATATTCTTATCAATATTCTCCTTTATTTGGCATATTCTACTTTGTGTTCATTAAAATCTATTTAACATTTAAGTAAGTGTGTTAATATCAACCATCTTCTTTTCAATCTGTTTTCTTCACTGATATTTCCTTAAGAATTAAACTTTAGATATTACAGTATTATGCAACTTCGAGCAATCACCATTTTCATTACTTCATTCAAAATTTTATTGGATAACTATGTATTGGGTACTATGGAGGTTGATAATAAAGAGAATAGTGTTACAAGACAAATTGTACATTAAAATTTTGAAGAATTTGTTTGATCAAACATGGAGTTGAATCTGGCAGTGCCAAAATGAAAATGATTAGGAGCACTTAGCCAACAGAATCTAAGGGAAAGATTCTTGTAGAGTAGACACAGAAGTAAAGCTTAAATGATTGCTTAATTTGGGAAAGTCTAGTTGGCTGTTTGTGATTGGTTGTTCTTAGGTTTTAATTTCTTAACCTTGAAGCATTTATAGGAATTAACTCTGGGTTACATTTCAGTTTGCTTACATAGACTGTCAATGCATTGATTCCACCTCAGTCTGATGGCCTCTTTGTTTAATTACTTTAACAATAAAAAATGAAATTTCAGGTCTCATGGAGTTTACATTGTATGTCACCAGCCAAGTGGGTTTTGATTGCACGGATCTATGGTTGGAAAAAAAAAAACGTTAAATCTTCCACTTGCCTACTCCTATGTTTAGATCTATATTTAAAAAATACTGTATACCACTTGTATATACGTGAGGTATATCATACATTTCTAAAGAAATATCATCTACTTACCTACTCTTATTTTTAGATCTGTATTTTTTTTAGATCTGTATTTAACAAATACTGTATATCCACTGTTTTCATCAAAGTCAAATATGCCCCCCCAATTTAAAGTACATTAACCCTTTCCACTAATATGTTAGTAATATCTGCCAATCATAATATTCCGTGAATTCCTAATGCCCTCAGAGGAAAAAGAGCATAACAGATCAGGTAGGTTAGAAGGACTTCCATAAATACATTACCTCTTATTTCTCCTGGCTTATTTCCTTCCGCTTTTCCCATCAGCGTGTCACATTCCATGCTCCAACCATGTTAAACTACTTTGAATCTCTTTCAGTCCTAGATAGCATAATTAATAAAATGATCACCATCAAATCTGTTTGAGAGTGTCCAAATAGTGTCCCAGGGGTAAGAATGACCTAAAAACTTTGTTTTCCTTTTTTTCTCATCCTAGAGCCTTGAAGACTAGTGAAACTGACGTAACAAAACAGGAAAATTTTGTCTGCACACCTAGAAATCTTCAAACATGTTAGTAATTCAATAGAGTTCTAAATAATTACATATTGTCAACTAAAATCCTACTTTGAAGTAGATGGCATTTAGATTGCAAATAAATTCATATGTATTAGAGCTACTGAATGTAGCATGAATAGCTAAAAAAAAACATGCATAATTTTATTGTGGACAAACACGTGAAATATATACTGAAAATAGCTTTGTCATAGCCTTTGATTCTATACTACTGAATAAGTGATGACATTTAAACTTGTGTATTACTTGAACATATAAAATTGAAAACATTTTTCTTAAGAAAATAAATTTCAGGCAACCCCGGTGGCGCAGCGGTTTTGCGCCGCCTGCAGCCTGGGGCGTGATCCTGGAGACCTTGGATGGAGTCCCACGTGGGGCTCCCTGCATGGAGCCTGCTTCTCCCTCTGCCTGTGTCTCTGCCTCTCTCTCTCTCTCTCTGTCTCTATGAATAAATAAATAAAATCTTAAAAAAAAAGAAAATAAATTTCATCAAACTATAAAAATGAGAAATTTAACAATTATTATATGACATAAATGTGAACCTCATTTTGAGTAAGTATCCACTGTAGGCAAAAATGCCAATGTTTTTGTCACTTTTATAAGAGACATAAATGTGTAAACGATTAGAACTATACAATGAAAAATGATATATCTTTAATATATTATTATGAACTAGATTTACTATAAATCATAAATGTCATTATAAAACTTTATGTAAGAATGGTACTTTTTTACCACTTTATTACATGTATATTTGACCCTACTCTTAATTACAATATGCCAGCTGATTCACTATATTGCACATAAATTTAAAAGAACATATTTTTATTTTTCTACTGCTTTTTATAATGGAAATAATATGATGATAAAGCTTGCAAATAATGCACTAAGCATACACTCCACATTTTGAATCTTTTTAGAATGTAGAAAGTTTTTATATATAAATACAAAAACAAATGTTTATGCATGTCAAATATTTTTAAAAATCACTCAAATCATTTATAGAACATTCTCTTCTGTCACTCAATATGATTTTTAATACTAGGTCTTTTATTACATGACAATGCAACAACAGTTGACATTTTGTAAGAAACTGGCTCTATAAAAGTTGATTTAATATCCCCTCAGAGCTTTAAGTTAAAACACATGAGTTGTAACTTCTTTTTATTAAAAAATATTTTATCACTGAACTACTTGGAAATTGTGCATTAAAGGGTTAACTCAATAATTCTGGGCTGCCTAAACCCACACGTTCTAGCATTCTAAATTTCTTTAAGAATGGTTATTGACTAGCTCCTGGAAGATAACCTCTGAACCCACAGGGTGCCCTGGTTGATAAGAATATCTTCGTATGCTATAGCTACTGTGGAAAACAGTATGGGGGTTTCTCAAAAATTAAATTAAAATAGAAGCACCATATGATCCAATAGTTGCGCTACTGAGTATTTACCTAAAGAAAATGAAAACACTGTTCAAAAAGATATATGCACACCTATGTTTATTGCTATATTATTTAAAATAGCCAAGGTATGGAAGCAACTCAAATATCCATTCAGAGATGAATGAATAAAGATAAGATATATAAATACAGATATGTTAACTATAGGATATACGTGTGATTGATATATATGAGTGTGTGAAAAACAAATACCACACAGTTTCACTTATATGTCGAACCTAAAAAGCAAAACAAATGAGTAAACAAACAAAAAAACAAAATCAGACCTACAAATTCTGAGAATAAACTGATGGTTGCCAGAAGGGAGGGTGGTGGAGGTATGTGCAAAATGTGTGAAGGGGAGAAGGAAATATAGGCTTCCAGTTATGGAATAAATAAGTCATGGAAATAAAGCTACAGCTTAGGGAATATAGTCAATAGTATTTGAATAGTATTGTATGGTGACAGAGGGAAGTTTTACTTATGGTAAGCACAGTAAAAGGTAAAACATTGTTAAATCACTATTTTGTACACCTGAAAATAATCTAATATTGTGTGTCAACTATAGTCAAATAAAAAAAGAAAGCCTTTATATAACTGAGGACTTATGCAATATGAGATAGTTTATGCTAACAATGTGACTTATGGCAAATAACATTCATGACAATGGTATTATACGCTCTCAACAGCTAAGATTGATCTCGAATGGTTGGTTGATTTAACATCTGAAAATAATTAATGTAACATACGACATTATAAAGAACAATAACCACATGATCAGACAAGAGATGAACAATCATGTGAAAAATAATATACCTAATCAATGAACTGGGAATAAATGGGATTTTTCTCCACTTGGTAAAGTGCATCTATGCAAATCCCTTTGCTAACATCATATTTAATGTTGAAAACTGAAGGCTTTCTCTAAATATAATGAACAAGGCAAGGATGTTTACGTTTGCCATTTCTATTCAACATTGTAATATGCATTACTCTAGCTAGCACATTAAGACATCAAGACAAAGAACAACAAAATAATTTAAAGGCAGCTAGTTTGGAAAGAAAAAAAAAAAAAACTAAAACTCTACTAACTTCCAGAAGATATTATCTTGCATGTAAGAAATTACAAGGAATACCCCAAAATAACTATAATAAACACATGTAGGGATGCATGGATGGCTCAGCGGTTGAGCATCTAACTTCGGCCCAGGGCGTGTGATCCTGTGGTCCTGGGATCAAGTCCTGTACCAGGCTCTCTGCATGGAGCCTGCTTCTCCCTCTGCCTCTGTCTCTGCCTCTCCCTCTGTCTCTCATGAATAAATAAATAAATAAAAACTAAAAAAAAAAACACACATTTAGCAAGGACACAGTACACAGTTCATTATACAAATAACAGTCATATTTTTATACAGTAGCAACAAACAATCACAACTTGAAATGAAGTAAATTATTGCATTTGCAATGACATATTTAAGCCAATTAAATGTATAAAATACCATTAAAATAATGAAAAGATAAGCCACAGACTGGAAGAAAATATTTTTCTTTTTTTTTTGTTTGTTTCAAGTTTTTATTTAAATTCTAGTTAGTTAACTAAGAGTGTAATATTGGTTATAGGAGTACAATTTAGTGATTCATCACTTGTGTATAACACACAGTGCTCAACGCAATAAGTGCCCTCCTTAAAGCTCATCATACATTTAGCCCATCCATCCACCCTCTTTCCCTCTAGCAACCCTCAGTTTATTCTCTACAGTCAACAGTCTATTTTATAGTTTGTTTTTCTCTGTTTTCTTTTCTTTTTTTAAAAAAAATATTTTATTTATTTGATAGAGAGCTAGAGTCAGAGAACACAAGCCACAGGAATGGCAGAGGGAGAAGAAGAAGTAGGCTCCCAACTGAGCAGGAAGCCTGATGTGGGGCTTGGTTCCAGGACCCTGAAATCATGACTAGTGCGGAAAGCAGAGGCCTAACGAACTGAGCCACCCAGGCACCCTTCTCTCTTTGTTTTTTCTTTTTCAAATGTTCATTAAACATATGAGTGATATCATATGGTATTTGTTTTTCTCTGACTAACTTACTATACTTATTATGCTTGTCGTGATACATGTGAACTCTATCCCTGTCATTGCAAATGGCAAGATTTCATTTTTTGATGGTTGAGTAATATAGTCCATTATGTGTATTCATACATATGTATACATATGTGTATATATACACAAATATGCAAACACATATTCTTTACCCATTCATCAGTAGATGGACATTTGGGTTTAGGTCTTTCCGTAATTTGGCTATTGTGAATAATGCTGTTAAAAAACATCAGTTGCATGTCCTTTGAATCAGTATTTTTTGTATCTTTTGAGTAAATAACCAGTAGTGCAATTACTGGGTGATAGGGTGGTTCTATTTTTAACTCTTAGTTTTTTCAAGTGACACTTTTAAACAGCTTATCTCAGACCATATAAAGAATATCTAAAGCTTTCATTACTAGGAAGACATATGATACAATTTAAAATGGGCTAATATGAATGACTAATAAGCATCTAAAAACATGATGGATACTTTTCAGAGCCTATGTTAGGTGAAAATGGATTCAAAAGGCCACATTCTATGATACCATTGTAGGGCATTTTGTAAAAGGCAAAAGCCTAAAGACAAAAGTCAGTTAAATACTTGCTAAGGGTTGAGAGTAAATGGAAGGATTTGTTACAAATGGGCATGAGGGATTTTTTTAAAAGATTTTATTTATTTATTCATGAGAGAGAGAGAGAGAGAGAGGCAGGGACACAGGCAGAGGGAGAAGAAGGCTCGATGCAGGAAGCCCAATATGGGACTCGATCCCAGGACTCCAGGATCACGCCCTGGGTGTGTAGGCAGGCACCAAACTGCTGAGCCACCCAGAGATCCCCAAGTATGAGGGAATTTTTGAAGGGGCAATTGAGTTCTATAGTTTGTTCATGTTGGAGGTCATGAAACTTTATATATTTTTAAAACTTACAGAAATTTCCAACAAAAATATGAATATTATAGTGTATATTATACTGTAAATTTTTCAAAAGACATTTAGTAAAACTAAACAGAACAATACAAAACAATAATTTTAAATAATATTAGAATTTCAACTCTAGGGCAGCCTGGGTGGCTCAGTGGTTTAGTGCCACCTTCAGCCCAGGGCATGATCCTGGAGACCCAGGATCAGAGTCCCATGTCAGGCTCCCTGCATGGGGCCTGCTTCTCCCTCTGCCTGTGTCTCTGCCTCTCTCTCTCTCTCTCTCTGTCTCTCATGAATAAATAAATAAAATCTTAAAAAATAATAAAAAAATAATTTCAATTCTAAGTATGATGTTAAAAAGATACAAGGGAGTGTTGGCCCAACCATATCAATGTGAGAAAGCTCCAAATCTACAAATCATGACTTTCCTTGAGTAAGTCAGTTGTGACTAGGGAGTGTTGGCCCAACCATATCAATGTCAATTGAATTTCAAAGGGGGATAATTCCTGCAGAGTTGAGACAGAACTTGAACTCTTTCTTTTATCTTTAATAAATCGTTGAAAGAAAACACAGTCACCATAGAGGTGACTATGGTGACACCATAGAGGTAGGTAGAAACAGATTAAAATTTTATGATATTTTTTAAAAGATTTTATTTATTTATTTATGAGACACACACACACACACACACACACACACACAGAGAGAGAGAGAGAGAGGCAGAGACACAGGCAGAGGGAGAAGCAGGCTCCATGCAGGGGAGCCCGATGTAGGACTTGATCCCAGATCCTGGCATCATGCCCTGAGCAGAAGGCAGACACTCAAATGCTGAGCCACCCATGCATCCCTAGAATATTTTATTTTATTTATTTTATTTTCCTTCCCTAGAATATTTTAGATGCTGAATGTAAACTGTCACTTAGTTTAGTGTCCTGGGAACATCAAACAGGAAAAGCCTGAAATCACTGACAAGCTCTCTTCCATGGTCGGTCTCTGTGGATACTTTGATAAAGATTTTAGGTAGATATGGAGATCAGTGTGGCACATGGACACTGTCTGCTCCCCAAATCCTTTTTTTAGGGGAAATAAAAGCTTTGAGCCACTGTAGGTAAAGCAGCACAGGGTCTAGGCAAAGATCTATTGCTATGATAGAGGCAAAGCCTATGGAAAAAGAAGTTAACAAACAAAAAAGAAGAAAGAAAATTCCTGACCTGGGAAAAAGCAATAGACAGCTGAGGAAATAAGGAAAAAATCCTTCTGGTCCAGGGAGACAGGAAGCCAATTCTGACATTAGCATAAAGCAGCAGGAAACTCCCTTACATATGGCTGTCACAGGCAAAGCTTCACTGCCACTGAACTATAATTTCTGAATTACTTAAGAAAGTTTGTGTATTATTAGATCCAAAAGATATTCTCCTAGTATAGCCTCCTAAAAAGGTTCACGGTTTTAGCTATTTCTTTAGGTTTCGGATCCATCTCAAAACTGGTATCTATCAAAACCATTTGTTTAAAATATCTTCTCTTTCAAATTGAATTCATTTAGTGCTTTTATGAAAAATCCAGTGAGTATTAGGGAAAAGAAGGAAGTGGGGAATGTCTATTCAATGGGTATAGTTTCAGGTATGCAAGATAAATGAGTTTCATTAAGAGGGAAGCCCTTATTAATATCAACACAGTAAAACAATCAAATGAGTAAAATTGTAGGTCTATTATGGAGTGTTCCATTAAGCTATGTATTGAATCATGGACTAGTGTCACACTACTTAATTACAGAAACTTTATAGTAGATCTGAATTCAGGTGTTATAAGGGCTTTTTTTTTTTTTTTTTAAGCTATCTATTTTTAAGGGAGTTCTGGGTTTTCTAGATTCCCCAAATTCCCATAAAGTAATAGAAGTCTCTGTCATAGGAGTCAACTGGAAAACTGAAAAGTTCAGTTTATGATTGAAAGCAGACAAGCATGGTATTTGGGATCCCCAGATATTACCAAAAGTTATTATTGAGGGAGAATATTCATATAAGAAATTAAAATAAGACCTTGACACAGAATTATGTCAACATTTCCTTAAGCAATCATCCTAGATAAGTAGAATTCTTTTTTGAAAAGATTTTATATATGTATGTATGTATGTATGTATTTATGAGAGGGAGAGAACAAGCAAGGGGGCAGGGGAGAGGAAGAGGGAGAAGTCGACTAAGTAGGGAGGCCCATGTGGGGCTCAATCTCAGGACTTTGGGATAATGACCTGAGCCAAAGGCAGACGCTTAGCTGACAGCCATCCAGGCACCCCAGAATTGAAATTTTTATATTCAGATTTACATATGTTAGTTTTCTGTTAAGTATAACTTCCAATAATTTGGATTTTTCTGAAATAATTAGCATATATCTAAGTTAAAATGCATAGAGAAACAGTTTTAGCCCTTGTATTTTCATACATTTTGATTATTGTAAAAGTAGAGGATAGAAAATGCAAAAGTGACCACAATCACTTTACATTATGCATTTTGTAATTGAGACAGTTTCATAGTTATCTATCTGGCCATTAAAAAGGATGGCCTTTGATTTTTCCCCAGAAATACAGAAATTATATGTATGTCCATAAACAGAAATTGCATGGTCTGTGAAGAATGAGAAATAGAAATGCAATGAAAACAAACTGATATGACTAATACACACATGAAATACACAGCACTTATTTGTAGGGTCACTACCCTAATCCCTTACCATACTATCCAAAGATCCAAAGAAAGTGCAAATAGATGAGCTTTTCAGAAATGGCCAGCAAATAGCTTTGTTGTTCAGTTAAGATACTTCAGCACTCCCAACTCCTTAGCTTCTTTGGTTCTCACATTCGGGAGATAAATGAATCATATCATGGCATAGAAAGATTTTCTGAAAGGGTTTATTTTGACATCTATTTTGACATCACTCCAGCTAATGTATTATGTGAACAGATCTAATAGTTTAACAACATCAGCTGGCAGGAAATTCACCCTCTCCAGTCCGTAGGGTACCTATTTAGCCTTGGTATTAAACACTCTTATTATCACTATTACACTTAAGGTAACCAAAGCTTAGTTAGAGCTTAATTAAATTTCTCAAAAAAAACTCAAGATGAATACTGTTTGTTTTACCTCTGGAAAATAACTTAATTAAATTTCTCAAGAAATTTCAGATGAATACTGTGTTTGTTTTACCTCTGGAAAAATTGCTCCTAACTATTACAATATACTGTCCTTATTTGTGGAGAACAAAGTATCTTAAGGGATAAATAGATTAATATGCCTTGTCTTTCAAAAAGTGGCACATTCTTAAGGGGTTTGCTAGATATAATAGATTAAAGAAAAATAAAACTTTTAGGCACAGACCCACATAAAAGTTTTTGGACTAATGATCACAGCTGAGAAAGACAGGACATCTGTTGTAACAACCATAAAAGAGTTGATATATTTTCACCAAGTAAAAGAAATTCTCAATTAATTTTACAGAAGTGCATGACTATGTATCTCTAATAACAGACATTTAAAATATTGAAAACTTATTTCAAAATTCAATAATATTTCATAATTAAATAATTTCACACACACACACACACACACACACACACACACACACACACACAAAGATAAAATTACCTGTGTGTATCAGTTAGGGTCCTCCATAGAAACTTCATGTTTGGGATGTCTGGGTGACTCAGTGGTTGAGCGTCTGCCTTTGGCTCAGGTTGTGATTCTGGGGTCCTGGGATCAAGTACCACATCAGGCTCCCCACAGGGAGCCTGTTTCTCCCTCTGTCTATGTCCCTGCCTCTCTCTGTCTCTCATAAATAACTAAATAAAATCTTAAGAAAAGAAAAACAAGAAACTTATGTTTTACCCTTAGGACCTTTTAACTACTTGGATGAGGTTCACTCACATTATTGAAGGTGATCTTCTTTGCTTAAAGTCCACTGATTGTAAATGTTAACCACATCTACAAAATGCCTACACACTACACCTAGATTTATGTTTGTTTAAGTAACTGGGTACTATACCCTAGTCAAGTTGACATATAAAACTAACCATTACATGCTGTTAAAGATGTTTTAAGAAATGTGCTATAATTCTGATTTGTACATTAATTATCTTCTATAATCAAGAGTTTTATAATGCTACATATAGATAAATCCTTGCACAGTAAAAACGTGTTTCCAAAATAAAGGGAAAAATTCATTTAATACAATCCTTTTCCCATATCCACTGGTTCAATATTTTATTTAATCATATAGTACCACTAGTGTGTTGAATTAAATGTTAGATGCCAAATAAATGTAGGACAGGAAGTTCTACATATTTTTACTCATTAACTTTTTACACTTGTTTAACAAATCTCTCTGGATTCCAGAAACATGATGTGCAGCGATGAGATATTTAGCTTTTATACATTGTTAAACTAATTCCAAACTCTGCTAAGCTTTGAATAGGACCCAGAGCAAGGATTATCCCTTTGTCTTCTTTTTTTTTAAATTTTTTTTTGCCTAGTCAAGATTTTTAAAATAAATAGTTGTAAATTGTAACATTAAGTATTAGCAAAATGACTCAGTTACAGTATCATGTCTGGGAGCATTCTGGAATCACAGAGTCTGGAAGTATTACAGTAAGTATCTAAGACTCAGTGCCAGCGAAGGGCCATTTTCAGTAGTTACCAATAGCTACCATATTCCAATCAGATTATTTATACATCAAAATTTTGGCTGTAACTTTTTTCTTTGCTTCTGGTCCAGTTGGGCGCCCCAAAATTTATTTCACTCATGATTTCCAAACCTTCATTTTTTTGTTCAGTTACAGTCCTGATATGTTAGTATCAGAGCTTTTTAAAAAAATAAATGTAAATATTAACTCCCCACCCCGCTTTTAAGTTGACAACCATACCCACAAATGTGACATATAGCACTATAAAAATGAGGAAAATGGACAAAGTCCTCACCTGCCTATAAAATGGCAAATGAAAAGATCTCAAAGACAGGGAGTATAGTATATAAAGAAATTGTATAAAATCCTGTGTGCAATGCAATGTTTCCCAAGGAATCCATATTCTTTAAAAATCTTTCAGTCAGTGAGAGAGTGGGAAATTTTCTGTACATTCAATAGCTAAGACAGTCAATACTCTTTTGGAATTACCATCAGGAAAAAAAAAGGGTAATGATTGCAATTTGACAGAAAATAAAGCTGATGAATAAACCAATTTCAAAACCTCTCAGGCTAGTGGTAAATCTCCTGATCTAAAGTAAATGGTATAAGCTCCACACTACCACATGGAACAATATTATAACTCCTATTTATTTTTACAATACGCTTAACTTAGATTTTTATAGGATGATATTATAAAAAATACTTGAATATGTAAATCATTTTATTGACACAAAGAGATCACCTACTTTCAATGAAAATATCATATTCTCACTCTAAATTACATTCTATATGCATTTGATTTTTCTAAATGCTAAGATAAATGTCCATATTTTTAAAGAGCAATTAAGAATAAACTGGTACATCTTAATGACTGAACCCTTCTTGCATCACAGAATATTTCTTAGCTCACTGCTGTGATAATAAATAAGTAAAAAATTTAAATAGGATATATGAATAAAACTCATTAAGAGGGAGTTTGAAAGTACTAATATCTCATGAAGCACTTAGAAATGTTTGATATATAGGACAATACTCCTGTTTTCTCCTTTGATATGAAGATACTATGGAAGAATATAACATTCTGCAAAAGGTTAAATTTTGGGGGACAATCCATTTTATTAGTGTTTTAAAAAAACAGAACCATCAGATTTTATTAAAAGGAGTTGGGATATCTGGTGGTATAGTTCTAGACAGGGTCCAAAAGCTTGAAAACTAGGAGAATGATGATATAAGTTCAGAAGACCAATATCCAGCTCAAACTGTCAGACAGAGAAAGCAACTTCTCCTTTTCTCTACCTTCTTGTTTTTTTATATATTTATTTATTTATTTATTTATTTATTTATTTATTTATTTATGACAGTCACACAGAGAGAGAGAGAGAGGCAGAGACACAGGCAGAGGGAGAAGCAGGCTCCATGCACCGGGAGCCCGACGTGGGATTCGATCCCGGGTCTCCAGGATCGCGCCCTGGGCCAAAGGCAGGCGCCAAACCGCTGCGCCACCCAGGGATCCCTACCTTCTTGTTCTATTCAGACCTTCTCAGGTTGGATGGTGGCCACAAACATTGGGGAGAGCAATCTGCTTTCCTCAGTGCCAATCCAAATGCAAATTTCATCCAGAAATACCCTCACAGACACCCAGAAATTATGTTTAACTTACATGTCTGGCACCTTTCTTTCTTTCTTCTTCTTTTCTTGGTGGCGGGAGGTAGGGAGTGAGGGAGGAAGGAAGGAAGGAGGAGAAGGAACAAGGAAGGAAGGAATGAAGGCAGGAAGGGCCCAGTCGGATCATGCGGGTAGGATGGCTTTCTCTGCTTTCTTTCTTTCTTTCTTTTCTTTCTTTCTTTCTTCTTTCTTCTCTCCTTTCTTCCTTCCTTTCCCCCTTTTCTCCTTCATCCCTTCTTTTTCTGCCAAAACAACAAATAATCATACTCAACATTTGAATGTACAAAGATACTGAGGGATAGATATAATGGACTGCTGTCTTCCTTATGACTCAAAGAAATATATTCTACATGGATCAATCTAAATTCCCTCACCTTGCATATCTGTACATTCCTAATCCCACAGTGACAAACAAGGCTTCCACCTTCTGCCATCCTTTTACATAATTATTCCATTCCCATAAAAATGTTTAGCACTCTAAGCATTACCAATCCAAATTCTCTTAACTACTTTATCAACCAGTGTGTAGTGCTTGTGTGCAGTTCCTTACAGACTCCACTCATTCTAGAGTTGCTTTGGTCATCATCTCTGCCCCTATGACCTTCAGTGAGATTATTTCCTACATTTCCCATACAGCTAGATTCTCTTGTATCAGGTGTCAGGGATTCCAGGATGACATTTTGTGTATTTACACTTATTAATTTTCTTGTTTTTGCCATAAATTTCTGTGGATTTCAGCAAGTGCATAATGTCCTTTATCCACTATTGTGGTATTCTATAAAATAAATTTACTGCCTTAAAAAGCTTCTGCATTCTGCTTATTCATCTTTCACCACAAATTCTACTAGTGGTAACCATTTTAGTGTCTCAATAATTTTGCCTTTTCTAAAATGATACAAAGTTGAGAATATGCAGTACGTAGCTTTTCACTGGCTTCTTTCACCTACCAATATGAATATAAGTTCCCTTCATGCCTTTTTATTGCTTTATAGTTCATTTATTTTTATTGTTCAAGAATATTCCATGGTACAAATGGACTGCAGTCTATTTAACCCTTTGCTTTTTGAGCAATATCTTGGTGGCATCTAGTTTTGGCTGATCATAAATAAAGCTACTACAAATATGACCATGCAGGATTCTGTGTGACTACAAGTTTTCAATCAGTTGGATAAATATCTCAGAGTACAACTGATGGATCAAATGGTAAAGCTATTTAGCTTGTAAGAGACTGACAAACTATCTTCCAAGATGCATACATCATTTTGCATTCCCACAAACAATGAATGAGAGTTCCTGTTGCTCTACATTCTCACAAGCATTTGGCATTGTAGCCATTCTAATTAGTGTGCAGAGAGACCTCATTGTTGTTTTAATTTGCAATTCCATGATGACAAATGATGATGAGCATCATTCATATTTATTTACCACCTGCCTATGTTCTTTGATGAGAAATCTGTGAAGGCATGCTGCCGATTTTTAATTGGTAAGAGTTGAATTTCAGGAATGTCTGTTGTCTATCTTAGTTCTTTAGTGTTCTTTTGGTTCCTTTGGATCTTTTCCCTCTGAGTATAAAGTTAAAAGCAGTTTTTCAACATCCATAAAATAACTTCTGGGAATTTTCTTTGAGATTGTGTCTAATCTGTAGATCAAGTTAGGAAGAATTGATATCTTCACAATATATTGCTTTCCAGTCCATAATTATGAATAAATATTCATATTTATGGTTGTTACTGGGTTTCCTGTGTCAGAGTTTTATAGTTTTCTACACATGGAATCTGTATATATTTTGTTGGATTTATATCTAGAAATTTCCTTTTGTGGTGCTATTGTGAAGAGTATTGTGTGTTTAATTTAAAACCCAATTGATGGGGTAGCTGAGTGGCTCAGTCAATTAGGGGTTCAACTTCTGATTTCAGATCAGGTCATGATCTCAAGATTGTGAGATTGAGCCATGTTGAGTTCTGCACTGGGCTTGGAGCCTGCTTAAGATTCTTCTTTCCCTCTCACTCTGCCCCTTCTCTCTCTCTCTCTCTTTCTCTGAAAGAAAAAGAAAAAACAAGTAAAATGTTAATTGCTAATTGCTGAAATATAGAAAAAAACTTAGCCAAAAATAGGAAAAAAAATCAAAACCATCCAGACTTTTGAGTGGGATTTGAGGAGATTGAGAGCTTGGACATCAGATGTCTACTGATTGGTCACCAAATTCTCATTTTATGTTTAAGAAAAAGTGAAGCATTCCAGTGAACACTTAGACTATCTCCATTTCTATTTTCTAAATGTATGTGTCCCCCACCAAATTTATATGTTGAAGTAATCGTATTAGGAGGTGGGGCCTGTGGGTGGTGATAAGGTTGTGAGAACAGAACCTCCATGGAGTGTATTAAGCCTCCAGGAAGCTTGTTTGCCCATTTTACCATGTGAGGACACAGGAGAAAAATAAATTAAAAAATAAAAAAAGAAAAGCAAGTGAGAGTGTGTTTTATTCCTCTAATAATATTCTAAAGGAGTATCACTTTCCCCCCTCCAAAAAAATAAGTATATGACACATCTATATAAACCATAAGATGGAAACAGGTTTTTACTCACTCTACTGTGGCATTGGAATAGCATAATGTTTTTATCATGTGAACAAAACAATGGAAATCAGGGAGAAAAAAACTTGGTAAAAAAGTGGTCTTTGCAGCAATGAGGAATCAAGGAGCTATTTTCAAAAGAAATGATGAGTAGATGAAACATAGTTTAAAAAATCACCTTTTGATTTACTAATACATCAACTTCTAAGAATTTTAGGGAAAATGGAGATAGGACAATTGTTGATTGCAAATTTTCATCTTCTGGAATATGCAGTAAATGTCTTTCCTATTGCACTTTACTGCTGTGTCTGGAAGAAAACCTGTTCTCAGAAAAGTCTTCAGGATAAAGACTTATCCTGAAGATTTTTGCTCTGTTGTCTAGAAACCAAGTTAAATGAAAAATTTAAAAATTACAATCTACGTCAAAACAAGACTGATTCTATGGCACATTTCAAAACAATAAACCCATTTTCTAAGTAGCTTATTTTTTATTTTTACCTAGTCATTAAAGACCATATTAATGTGGTCTGCAACCACACAGATGGATCTGCAAATAGAAATATTATTCTTACTAAAGTGTTCTTTTAGGATGTTTATAACAAGTAATACCTTTTCACATTTAATATAGTCTAAGTCTGAAATATTTATTCTGTTCATACCACCAAGATATCTTGCATTTATGTTTTTCAAAATTATATATACTAAGAAAATTGTATTCAAAATAAGATATAAATTTCATTTTGCAAATGTCTTTAAATGTACCCTTGCGTATGTGAGCCACAATATATTGCCACATTTGTCAAGGTTCGCAGAACACAAATTATTTAAATAACCCTTGGTTTCTAAATATGCAGCAAAGATAAATAAGTAATCTTACCACAGGCAACATTTTCATACTTCTCCCACTGTCTGACAGCTGGACCTCTTTAATATCCCAAACCATAACTGATTGGCTAATGCCACCTGTTCAGCACAAATTCAAAAGTCATTCATTTGTGTAAAGTAAACAAGCACATAAAGAAAGCATATTTTTGGAGAAAATATTAAATATATACTCTAATGAGAAATAGGAGCAAAAAAATGAAAGAATGTACTTAGAAGGGAAAGCTATGTGATTTTGTAAAACATCTAACATAGTATATCCATTGCAACATTAAACCATTATGACGACTTTCTTTTCCAAACACATCATAGTTTGAAAACTAAAGGTTGGTAAGATGTTTTAGATCTGTCATTTGCCAGGTGTGCTGTCTTTTAAAAGATATTTATCCTCTCAAATACGCATTTCTGCATCAGCAAAATAACACTTAATTCAGAGTTCTTGCAAATATCTAATAAGATAATTAATAAAAACTGATTAATAAAGTTCTGGTTTAATAGGATACTTCAGTAAATGTTAACAATTAAAAAACAAATCTAATAAAATTTCATACACTGAAAACTTTGATACAAAAAAATAAATATTACTTGCCACTCCATATACATATATTTTCATCATCATGCATATTTGTGATTTTTCTTGAATTAAAGAACATAATGAATCTTATTAATAAATAATGTCATTATAAATATTATGTGATTAAAATATTTTTCCAAATTGCTATGACTACTCTATCAGTCCAATTTAGTGATGTAAATCAGTGACCATTCTATTATGCTCTTGGACTCTGTGGTTTAGGAGTTGGGGCAGGACTCTGATGCACAACTTTCATTTGGAATGTCTGATATTGTTTCAGTTAGATGTTAGCTGGAGCTATAATCATCTGAACACAAGGAGGCTGGGCAATCATGATGGCTTGCTCACATGGCTTTCTGTAGGCTAGAAATTCAGCTAGTGCCATTGACTAGTGTCATTGAATAATCCATAGCATTTTCTGCATGAGGGTTGCTCGCATGGATTTTCCCAGACTGAATGTCCAAAGATAACCAGGTTGAAGCCACATGACCTTTTACTTCCTAATCTTGAAAGCCATAAAGTGTTGCTTTTATCATACTATAGTCAGAAGTATGCCCAGATTCCAGAGAAACTTACTTATTAGGTAAATTTACATTGCAAAAGAACATGTTGGATGGGAAATAGAAATGAGGAAGCTGTTTTGGGGGTCATCCTTCTGGGAAAAGTTGTATTTAGTTCTTTCTCTGATATACTTGGAGAAGACAGGAGATTCCTGATGAGATAGGTGGTGATACAGTCTGTGACTGGATGAATAAGTACATATAACTAAAGAATGAAGCAGTAGAGATTTTACAACACCACAGTTCTCAAAAGAGACCAGGTATCGAAGAACATTTTTGAAATAGTTTTGTCAGTTTTATATTAGTAAATAAAGATAATATGAGGAGAACATTATTGGGGAACATGTATCTGCAGAAAGATGTTCTGTTTCTCAAAACAAGTGAGAGACAACACCAAGAAATAATGCTTAAAACAATTAAATCAAGTAACAACAACAAGAAAATGCTAAAAACTGTGGAACACAAACATACTTAAATGCTTGTACAAATTAAAAGGAAAGAATGTGAAAATTTCAAACAAGTCTTATGGTGAATTGCTTCTTTTATTTAAACTTCAGATTCCGAGAGCTCATTAACTACTGTGAAAATCTACCATAATTTTTTACAAGAAAAGGGGAAATTCTAGGCATTCAGTTCTTGTAAGGCTATTTTATTCTAAGAGTTTTACAAAATACAAATGTTGTTTCAAAATACAAAATGTTCCTACTAGTTGGTGAAGTAATGTCACAAGAAACAATTAGGTACTTTCACTATATTCATTCACCTTTATTTTTTTAATTTTTTAAAAGATTTTATTTATTTATCCATGAGAGACACACAGAGAGAGAAGCAGAGACACAGACAGAGGGATAAGCAGAGACACAGACAGAGGGATAAGCATGCAGGGAGCCCGATGCAGGACTCAATCCCTGGACTCCAGAGCACTCCCTGAGCCAAAGACCGACTTTAACCACTGAGCCATCCAGGTGTTCCAATATTCAATCACCTGTAAAAAGAAACTTAATAAATATAATATTCTTTGTTCCTGTACAATATACATATTGTATCTACAAAGCCTAATTCTAAAACTGTTAAGTGTATTATAATTTGTAATTCAGAATGTTTTTGGATTTCAGAAATGAAAGTAATAGGTATACGTATCTTATATTGTAGGATACCACTTCCAAATTTAGGACTTCTCCTTTCCATCAACTATCTATTTCCTCAAAGAAGTGTGTGAATATTCATAATAGGTAGATTATAAATACATTAAGTACAAGTCAAATAAGACTTTGTAACAAATCTGTAATAAAATCAAAAAATTTTGTCAGAAGATTTTTGTTTTCACATTTTTAGATGAGAGATTTGGGGTCCAAATGTAGGATATAGTATGTCTCTGTTTCTCAATATAGATAGACAGACAGGTAGATATGTACATATATGCACATACACTTAAAATATACACACACATCCATATACATTTTTGCTTCTTTTACCTTTCACACCTATTTATCCTTGAATTATTAATACATTAATAGAAAATATGGTTGAGCAAAGAAAAGAAAATGATAAATATCCATATTTTAGAAATAACTTTGAGAAAATGAAGAATTAATGACGCTGACTCCGGGCAAATTTAAGTTTTGCTTATATTGATAGTAGGTAACACTGTATTATTAGGATAGTTTCATTGAGCTATGACATTATCAAATTTGGTCAGTTTAAGTAAACCTCTAAACTCTTTTGGTTTCTCTAAAATGAGATTCTTTGGGATCCCTGGGTAGCTCAGCGGTTGAGCATCTGCTTTCAGCCCAGGGCGTGATCCTGGAGTCCTGAGATCGAGTCCCACATCAGGCTCCCTACATGGAGCCTGCTTCTCCTTCTGTGTCTCTGCTTCTCTCTCTCTCTATCATAAATAAATAAATAAATAAATAAATAAATAAATAAATAAATAAAAATAAAACTTTAAAAAATAAAATAAAATAAAATAAAATAAAAAAATAAAATGAGATTCTTAATTTCCAAAATGAGAATATTGAGTATATGGTATCTCACTTTCCATCTGGTCTAAAATTAACATGGTTATCATCACTACTTTTTCAGAACATATTACCTTGATCATGTTTAATAAAATAGCCACTTCCAAATAAAAACAAATCTGGAGTTAGATAGGGATGTGTTCATTAGAAAGATTATTGCAGTTGGGAGAATGAATCAAAGTTAAATCAGCAAATCTCAAAACAAACAGAAAGACATTTCATTTATAAGAAGGGATAGGAAGTAAGTAAGGGGAAGCTGAGTAAGTTAGTTGAAATGATCAATAGGTTCTGACAAGAAAAGTGAATTCCTGTGATCAGCCTATTCTCAGGTAGAGTGGTAAGGATACCCACCTACTTCTTAGTGCTTGCACACTCTTGGAGGCAAACAGATTTCAGGGACCAATAGGAAGGAGAGAAGCCTGAGTAAAGTCTGGTCAAAACAAACAAAGGGTGACCAATGGTAATTGTGAGCACTTGGAATCAGTCTATCTCCCAGAGACTGCCATCTTTCTCTGAAATTTTCAGATCTAAATTTGATTTAATTTTTAAAATGTTGTGATTCCTTCCCTTAGGGGGATGCTTAAATATATAAATGTTGCCATATCCACATCATGCTTGCCATTCTACTGTGCTAAAAATATTTTAATATGTGGAATCCATTCTGTTGTCTAATATTTCATGACAAATCTACTTATAATCACTTCACTAATGGTTCTGTTTAAATCAGAAACTTAATCTAATGATATGTAACTTTTTGATGGCCTTATAAAAGCAAATTGCAATATTTGAGATGAGAGGGCCAAATGGTGAGAAACTAAGAATGTTTTCTAGAGGCTGAGAGGGCTCATCAGCTGACAGTGATAAAAACAGCGTTTTTGTTCATATAACCTCAAAGATATTACTTCCTTCAAGATCCTTCATGAGCCTGAAACAGAATCTTTCCTACTGAAACTTCTAGATTAAATGGCTGCCTGACAGACAAAGTTATTTTAGCCCTGTGAGATACTAAGTTATCCCCAGATTTCAGATCTACAGAAACCGTGAGGTAATAAATGGGTATTGCTTGAAGGTGCTAAATTTGGACAATATTAAAGCAGCAGCATCCAGTAAGTAACAAGGCGCATATCAAAAATCTTGCAAATATGTTTGGCTTATTATTAAACAACATGTAAAACATATCATTGTCTTCCTTCTTAAACTAATTCAAAATGAAAGTCAGAAAAATCTGTTAATTTAAGTTTTACACCTATTGTGTGGAAGCCATAGAAGTGGTTCCCACAGTATCATAATACTTCACAACTTTGTAAAAGATATAGATATTAGATATAGATATGGAAATTAAGGATGTATCACAACAAAGCACACCAGGAGACAGTTCTGAAAATAACAAATGCTAGCCCTTATTTGAGAAGTACACTTACTAGGATTGAATATCAATGAGACATAATTGCTAGATGCTTTCATATTCCAGCTTAGCAAAATAAAACTGTCTAATTTTTGAAATGTTGAAAATGTCAATGTATGCAAATTTGAGGAAGGGCTGGAAATCACAGGGTGACAGAAGGGAAGAAAGAAAGGAGATGAAATCCTACAATTAGATTCTCCTGATGTGAATATGAAATGTAAAATACACGTAAAAAGACTAGTAGTAAATTCCTCAATTGCCAATGTCACCATGTTCTATAAAGTGATAAGTGGAGAGTCTATGTTAAGAAAGATGAATGACCTCAAACTTTGTAACCTGTAAAATAGGATTTTGAAGTTAATAAATGGGCAGTTTCCCTTAAGACATTATTGCCAATGCAACAAATATAAAGTATATTTGCCAGAAAATGTGAGGGTCTTTGTAAAGCTATTACCAGTATGGATATTCTTTATGACAGATAAGCTACTACTTCCCTGCATTCTAAATATACAGAAATTCATAACTCATTAAATGTAGATATTATGCATCACTTCCTTTTTCTCTCTCTGCTCTAAAGATTTTGTTCAATCTATTTGAGCAGCTACTATTGTCCAGAAATACTTAAAACATATTTGATTACAGTTTGGTACACTCAATTTTTTAAAAAATTATATTTTATTTATTTTTTAAAGAATAATATATTTACAAGGAAAAAATGAAAAGAAAAAAATGGTATGTTGTGAAAAATAATCCTTTCTTACCCACTCCCTCAGCGTTCCTCTTTCTACTGGTCATTGTAATTGTTCATCTCATGATTCTTCTTATGAAGATATTGAATGTGTATATAACTGTGTGTGTTTGTGTGTGTATGTATATACATATTTTGTCTGCATATGTGTAATTGTTGAAAGAAACTTCCCTTACCAATCACCAGTCTTACTCTCAAGAAGCAAACTCTTTTAATGTATAAGCTTCCACTTGTGATGGCTCATTCCATCTCTTTAAATAACTCATTAGTATCACCAGATAATTTTATTAATTTAAAAGAATATTTGCTAACTTTTTGAAATAATAAATACAAATTTTGCTGACCTTCCCATAATTCTCCTCCTTTAGGCCTCGAACTTATATATATTGCAACATTGGAAAATATTATTTCTCATTCCATCAACTATTGAAAACTTGTCCTTAAGAGTTAAAGCTCAGAAAGACAATTAACAGAACAGAAAATCCTGGTATACCATAAACATATAAAATATTACTCAATTTGACCAGCAATGAAATAAATAAAGCCTATATTGATGATAGCATAGCAAAGTAATTAAGGGAATTTGTGTCCTGATATGTAAAGAGAACCCAACTGTAAGCAAGAGAAAACCATTTTAAGATTCATAAAATAAAGCAGTGTAAGGTGCCACTCCTGTAAAGTTTCAAGTAAAAAAAAAAAAAATTCAACTAAGCCATTAATCTGACATATTGTTTGTAATTGTATATACATATGCACTGTATATACATATATGCAAATATGTAGTTATGCATGGAAATTATATATATATATTTTTTTAATCTATTTTTTTTAATTTTTATTTATTTATGATAGTCACAGAGAGAGAGAGAGAGAGGCAGAGACACAGGCAGAGGGAGAAGCAGGCTCCATGCACCGGGAGCCCGATGTGGGATTCGATCCCGGGTCTCCAGGATCGCGCCCTGGGCCAAAGGCAGGCGCCAAACCGCTGCACCACCCAGGGATCCCTATATATTTTTTTTTTAATTTAAGGTTGCGGTGACCACTGGGTATGAAGGAATGTGGAGAGATTGAAGAATGTGATCCTGTGTGAAGTCCACAGGGCTGGTCCTCTGTTGGCCTTGTGTTGCTTCTTAAATTGTATATATATTTTGTTATATGTTTCATAGGCTTTGTATGTTTAATATATTTCACATATTCTTAAATCTGAATTTAGTTCACTCTTCTCATTATATTGGGAACACCTGAGCAAGTAGAAATAGATTTGGGACAATTTTCTTTGTTTCAACCTAAAACTTCTATTTCTTCTAGTAATCAGCATATAATTAATATACAATATTAATTCAATATATTTTTGTTTGTATCATTATTTTTATGATTTTTAATAATAAATTCATATTCATAGTTAATTATATCTTTATCACAATAAACTGGGAAACAACTATCATTGGTAAGGTAAACACAATGGTTAAAAATAATGGTCTGTAACTTCTCTTAGCTACATGCATTTTTGGTGTTAGAAGACACTAGCAAATTCAATCATAACATGTTATGCATGCATTTAAAAATTTTTAAAGACTTATTTTTTATTTTAACTTTTAAAGAGAGATTTTCTTATATACCTTAAAGTCTGCATACTGATTCAATAAAATAACTGGGACTCAGATATTCACACAGCAACAATCATTTCCAGGCTTTAATTTCATATTAATAAAAAAAAAAAAAACTTGTTGACTTGGAGGCTCATTTGAATTAATTATATTATGTGCTCAGAAGCTGTGAAAACTAAGCAACACACATTATTGAAGAGTGACTTAAGAAGTGAGATTAGGGGAATTGTTTCAGAAGCTTTTGATTCAAGAGAAGTAATTACTTCAATAAATACAACAACACTGGCTATTTTTCTACATAAGTTCACAGATTCAAACAACTGAAGGACGGTGAAATTGATTCCTTCAACAATTTAATCAGCTGCAGAGTTTATTAGTGTTTCACTCTGTTTGCATCATTGGATGCCTACCTTCCTTATTAAAATTTTGCATTCAAATTTTATACAAATACTGAAAATTGAGGCTAAATGTTTTCAAATGATAAACTCAAACATATTGGGAATATACTTAAAGTGTGAAAGAGTTGGCAAGAATATGTTTTACATATATTAGTTATGATTGGCCCGTTATGTACTAGGTGAATGTGACAACCCTGAAAAATATTCAACTGTCTTTTAATTGATATATTTTAGGGCAGCCCGGGTTGCTCAGTGGTTTAGCGCTGCCTTCAGCCCAGGGCCTGATCTTGGAGACCTGGGATTGAGTCCCACGTCGGGCTCCCTGCATGGAGCCTGCTTCTCCCTCTGCCTGTGTCTTGCCTCTCTCTTTTTATGTCTCTCATGAATAAATAAATAAAATCTTTAAAAAAAAATAATTGATATATTTATGTTAATAACAGTTTCCCTCCCAGGGAAAGTACACTTGAAGACATAGCAATGCTTCCAAATACATAATTATTATTAAATGGAAAAACAACTAATATTAAAGCCTCAAATGTACCATTTTTATCTTTTTCAGTTATCAAATTCTCATTTCTTTTTCTCTTAAGATTTTATTTATTTGACAGAGAGAGAGGTCACAAGCAGGGGGAGAGGCAGACAGAGAGGGAGAAGCAGGCTCCCCACTGAACAGGGCATTGGATTTGGGCCTCTATTCCAGGACCCTGTAATCATAACCTGAGCTGAAGGCAGACACTTAACTGACTGTGACACCCAGGTGCCCTCCATTACACTCTTTATTGTTCATGGTTACACATCTGTTGTGGTAACCCCTCAGAAGTAGAATGTATTCCACTACACCCCTAAAATTTGGTTTGTTGAGTCTGATAATGTTACACATGTACCAGGAGGGTATGAAAACTTTTATGGATTACATAATGAGGTTTTTGGGGAAAAACAAGACAAGCTTTCAAGCTGGTCCAAGATTGGCTTGCAAGAAAAGGAATGGAGATTTGCTTCACTTCATAATAATTAATGGCTAGAGCTGGGGTGAGTGTTCTGCACTGGTGAGGGCTTGCACCGTTTGATTTTTCTACCAATGCAAGATCAAGGAGAACCTTGACTGTCTAATTACTTTGCTTAGATGTACAGTAGAGAGAAGGCAGCCATGGTGGGACTTAAAACTTGAATGCAAATACCAAAAATGGATTCCAATTTAGTATTATAATTTTAATGGGTCAGATATTGCTGAATAATGAAGTTACCTAGTGCTTTTTATTCCTGAGCATCTTGGTGCACTATGTATCAAAGTTCAAAGCAGTCAAGGATAAGCCCTGTGACTGAGTTATAGCCATTGAGCATTGAGAGTGACATTAAAAATTCTGAACCTAGATTTTCAAATGTAACACACAGTATTAATTACAATTCCTTTCTTGATACAGAAAAACACAATCACATTTATCAAGTGTGATAATACATGTTAAATCTGTAACTGGTCTACCAGTTCATTGCTTTCCCAATGAGGATGGCAATTTCAGAAGCTTCTGGGCATTTTTATTGCTTTCTGCTCCAAATGAAATCAGCCTCCTTTGGCAGAGAAGATGATAGTCTTCATGACCTATTCCATCCCAATACAATTTCTGCTGGAAGTAAGCCAGAAGGGCATATGAAAGAACCCTCAAGGAGGAATGCCACAGACTTTTACTCTTCTGAACCAAAGCTCAATAATTTTTCAAGAAAAGAAGCTTCAAATTTGTTATATTCCTTTGATCAGGTTCCAGATTCCTAAAATGGCCATTTTCCATGATTTTACCCATTTTATAGTTACTGTAGTTTCACAATGTGATTTTGTCAAACTTCGTAATCCACCATGTCATAATTTATCCCTTCCTCATGTCTGTTGACTTTCTTTTCTTCTTTTTTATCATAAGTCTTGTTTTCCTTAGAACACTTTCCATAGTGATGAAGTTTTGGAATTATGGGTGAGGTCTAGAGACAACGATCAAGAAAGAATTCTGGAGACGTCTTTGGTGAAAAATGGTGGTTTTATTAAAGCACCGGGACATGACCCATGGGCAAAGAGAGGGGCTGCCCCAGGCCTGTGAGGGGTGGCTGATTATATACCTGGGGATTGGGATTGGTTTGAGGAACGCGTGCTCTCTAAGGAATTTTGGAAGCAAGGTTCCAAGGACCTTGAGGGGGCTAGCTATTGTTAGGAAAATGTCACTTATTACCGTCTAATAAAACCTGAGTCATGAGACCCATTAGATGTGTTATCAGTGGGCCATGTGCTTGGGGGATGATCGCTGATATGTATCTTGGGGGTTTAGAGATAAAGGAAATTTCTAAAGGAATTTTTATATGTTAAAGCAGACTTGCAGGCTCCCGGGGGTCAGGCTAAGATTGCCTTCTGCCCTTAGCTAAGTATGAACATTGAGGCAGTTGAGTCTGTAGAGGAAGGTACCTCTGCATGGGCTTGTCAATATGCTTTGTTCTCCACTAGTCCTCTGTTTCCCCATCACGTAGTATGCATTTATATATTTTTATATTGATGTCAATTTTAATTCTTATTTATGAAGTTATTTTTCTTTTATTTTTATTTTTCCTGAGTTCAGATATCATTCTTTTTTAGTTTGTGTCCTCATTCATTTTTCTCATTTATACTAATTCTGATTTATTTTCTTCATTTATTATTTACTATTATTTAAAAAAAAACATTTTCTTTTTTTTATGGGTTACATATCTTTTCTGTTTGTGGGACTATCTTTAGAGCAAGACTTTAGTGTTTTGTTTTGTTTTATTTAGTTTTTTCACTCTGTTCCTCTCTCCCTCTACTATCTAAAAATTGTCTTGCCTTTACCACCTACTGACCATGTTTGACTTAAATCTATTGATATGCTTACTGATTTCTATTCATTTTAGAGTTTGTTCTAGCAGGATGTTTTGGCCAGCTGGTTGAATATTTTTAGGGACTGGTATGCAGCAATACCAGATATTTTCCTACTTGCTACAACTCGTACATGTTTTACTCAGCACAAATCAGAACTCAAAACTCCTTTTGACTATTTTTCTCAAGCAGGCTTAGAAAATTTCCATTTTAAAAGAAGACTCACTTATGTAATGAAAATTTGTCAGAGATCTCTATTTTTCATCTATTTTTCATTGGTCTCAAGATCATTTAATGTTTCTTTATTATAGCATTGCTTCTTTCTAAATAGATTTTAAATCTATAGATATCGTAACTCTTATGTCTACTTCTAGTTGGTTGCTTATGAGAATACCTTGTTACCTAGTTTTTATTGATTAGGTTCTGGAAGTTGTTTTTAATAAGCTAGTTTGTATGACATTTTTATTTCTATAGGAAAGGGATTTGGGAGATGTTTTTGACACACTATTACCTTGCTGTTAGCTGGTGTTTTGAATGTGTCTCTGCTGTAAACTAGTCTTTTAAATGTTCTCTTAACACAGTTCAAAAGAAATAGGAGTAAATGGGACAATTTAGTATGATATTGAACAGGAGAAGGAAGGAATATAAACCAATACAATACTGAAATTTCTGTGAGACTGATGATATTTATTTAGCCTGGTGAAAGTGAACAGTATGTTAGACATAATTATCGTATTTTTTCAAACTTTTAATTTTGAACTAATGTTAGGCTTACAAAAATTTGCAAAAATATTATAGAGAGCTTCTGTATGTTCTTAACCTAGGCTCCTCTATTATTATCATTGTGCATAACCATAATATAATTAGCAAAAAACTGGAAATTAATATTGGCACAATACTATAGTTACACTGTTGATCTTCATTAGTATTTTCTCAATAATGACCTTTATTTCTTTCCTGATCCAGGACTCAAATATTTCATACTACATTTGTGATATTTCTGCATTCTTTCCTTATCTTTCATCACCTTGAAACTTTTCTTTCTTTAAAGATTTTATTTATTTATGTGAGTGTGTGTGTGTGTGTGAGAGAGAGAGAGAGAGAGAGAGAGCAAGCATGATCTGGAGGGGAGGAGCAGAAGGAGAAGGAGAAGCAGGGATCCCTGGGTGGCGCAGCGGTTTGGCGCCTGCCTTTGGCCCAGGGCGCGATCCTGGAGACCCAGGATCGAATCCCACGTTGGGCTCCCGGTGCATGGAGCCTGCTTCTCCCTCTGCCTATGTCTCTGCCTCTCTCTCTCTCTCTCTCTCTCCCTGTGTGACTATCATAAATAAATAAAAATTAAAAAAAAAAAAGAGAAGGAGAAGCAGACTTCCTGCTGAGCAGATAACACAATGTGGGGTTCCATCCCAGGACCCCAGGGTCATGATCTGAGCCCAAGGCAGATGCTTAACAGACTAACCCACCCAGGCATCCCTCATTACCTTGATACTTTTCATGATCACTGGTCAGTTTTTATTTTGAAGTCCCTTAATTTAGGATTGTCTGATATATCTCAAGAATAGAATAAAACTACATCTTTTTGGTTAGACGATCTCAAAAGTGCTATGTCTTTCTCAGTACATAACATCATGATGTCAGTATATCTTATTATTTATTACAGATAATGTTAAACTCAACCAATTAATAACAGTTGTGTCTACTGGATTTCTCCACTGTCATGTTACATTTTCCCCCTATCTTTATGATGATTAACATCTTGGGGACAAAATTTTGAACTTATACCATTTTTCAAACATTCACATACTAGCTTTAACAATTATTGGAGAAAATTTTGTTTATTCTAAGTTTTTGATAAATATTAATGAAAGGGCTACACCCATTCACAGGTAGATTTCTCTGTAGACACTAATCTTGAAATAAATTGGGCAAATCTATAAATTCAGTTGTTGGATTATGTGGAAAGAATACACTTAGCTTAGTAAGAAACTACCAACATGTCTCCAACACATCTGTACTATTTTTCATTCTCTCCATCAATGATTGAGCTGTTTTTTGCTTTGCATCCTCATCATCATTGGTATTGTCAGTGTTTTGGATTTTATCCATTCTATTTTTTTAATACAGAGTAATTTTTTAAAGATTTTATTTATTTATTTATCACACACACACACACACACACACACACACACACACACACAGAGGTGCAGAAACACAGGCAGAGAGAGAAGCAGGCTCCATGCAGGGAGCCTGACTTGGAACTCTATCCCGGGTCTCCAGGACCAGGCTCTGGCCTGAAGGCAGCGCTAAACCGCTGAACCACCTGGGCTGCCCAATTTTATTCATTCCAATAGGTATATAATAATAGCTCATTGTTTTTTGAATTCAAAATTCCGTAATGATAAACAATATTGATCCCCTTTCATATGTTTAATTGCCATCTGGATCTCTACTTTGACAAAGTTTCTATTCAGATTTGCCATATTTCATTGGGTTGTTTGTTTTCTTATTACTAAGTTTTAAGAGTCCTTTGTATACTTTGGATTCAAATGATTTATCAGGTATACATTTTGCAAATATTTTTCCTGGTCTGTGGCTTGTATTTTCACTCTTTTAATATTTCTTTTATTGAGAAGTTTTTAATTATAATAAATTTTGGGTTGTCATTTTTTCCCATGAATTGTGCTTTTGATATTGTCTTAAAATGTCATCATAAAATATAAAGTCATCTAGATTTCCTCCTATATTTCCTTCTAAAAATGTGAAAGCTTGCCATTTAGGTCAATGATCTATTTTAAGTTAATTTTAAAATTTTTTGAACTAGCTGAAAAACAGAAATACAACTTATCAAAATTTATGAGATGCAAACACAAGAGTGTGTAGAGAGAAATTATAGAATTAAATAATTCTAATGGGATTATTTCCAATAATTTTGGGAATTAAAAATCTAAAATCTATATTCTAGGCCTAGATTGTTGGAATAAAGTACAAAAATAGTAAGTTAAACCAAAATCATAGGAAGAAACTAATAAAAATTAGAGCTTAAATCATAAATGAAACTAAAAATAGGAAAACAGATAACCAATAAAACCAACGTTTAGTCTTTGAAAAGGCCAATAAAACTGATAAACCCATAGCTATACTAAAAAAAAAAAAAAAAAAAAAAAAAAGAGACAGAAATGATCAATTTAGAAATAAAAGGGGCATTATAACACCTAATCCCATGGACACTAAAAGGATAACAGGAATACTATGAATAACTGTATGTCCACAAGTCTGATAACTTATATATAATAAACTAATTAATTGAAAGACACGTACTTAAAAAATCACATAGAAGAAATAATCTAAGTTTATATCGATTCAAAAATAATAAATAATTAATAACCCTCCAAGACAGAAAGTATCAGGATTAACTTTACTGGTGAATTCTACCAAACGTTTAAAGAAGAAACTATACCAAATCTCCACCACCACTTCCAGGAAACAAGGAGAGGAAACACTTCTGACCTCATTAATGGGGCTAGGATTACCCTAAGAATAGAACCAGATAAAAATATTACAAGGAAGTAAAACCATAGATCCATATCACCCAAGGATGTTCATGCAAGAATCCTTAACAACATATTGGCAAATAGAATTGAATAACATATTACAAAGATTATATACTCCAACCCAGTGGGATTTGCAAATGATACTAACAGTTGGATTAATATATACCATGTTTGTAGCTATTTTCTATTCATAGCATTTTTTTATCCCTCCACTTTATGCCTTTTCTTTAAAAAAATATTGTATTTATTTATTTGAGACAGAGAGTGTGAGAGAATGAGCTTGAGTGGAGGTGTAAGAGCAGAGGGAGAGGTAGAAGCAGGCTCCTCCCTCAATCCCTGAACCCCAGGATCATGACCTGAGCCCAAGGCAGAAACCCAACTTAGTGGGCTACCCAGGTACCTCTGCTTCACTTGTTTTAATTAAACATTTCATATGATTCTATTTTATCTACTTAGCACACTGATTATATTTTTTAAAAATGTCTAGTTATTTTTCTAGCATTTTCAATACATATTTCATCTACTTTAAGTATCCTCTCAAGCAACACTATACCACTTCACCTGTAGTAAAAGTACCTTAAAACAGACTACTCAATTTTCCCACCAGTCCCTTTTGTCATCACTGTCATCCACTTCACTTATCCATATGCTATAATCACCCAATGCATAGTTAAATGATTAACTGTTATCTTTTAGATATATTAGAAGTAGAAATATGTTTTATTTTAAGCAGTTAAGTCTATGCTCTCTTATTATTAGGACTGATAAGATTGTTCTAAGTGGGTAATGTTTTATCATTTTTGTATTTGCATTTGCTACATTTACTTCTCTACAAGATATGTGCTCTTTTCTCTTGTATCTATTTGCTTATTTATTTGTTTATTTAGGAAAGTTTGTACTTTGTCTAGTTTTTATCTTTTATTATATATTTTTCAATATCTTCAGAACTTTAACCTGTTAGTATATGAGTTTACTAGAATATCCCTTAATACCAACCGTTTGCCTATATAAAAATAAGCTTTTCTATTATCTGTTTTCCATTCTCATCATTTTTATATATTACAAAATGTTCATCAGTTTTCCTGCATTCTGTCAGAAGATGGTCACAAGGTGAAGAGATCCTTATGTTTCTGTATGCTGAAAACTATTTTGTTTTTTGTTTCTAAAGCCTTGATATATAAGAGATAGATGAGCTGGATATAATATCCATGGCCTAATTTTTTCATTTATTATAATAATAATTATTATTAATGTTCTCAATCATTACTTCTTTTTACATGCCTGCTTCGAGAAGTCTGATGAGAATCCGAAACTGTTGCTTTTGTAAGTTGTTTGATACTTTTTCCTGAAGACCTTGATAATTTTATTTTGTTTTGTTTTTGAAATCTAGTACTTATACTAGGATATGACTTGGATTTGACATTTATTATTTTTACAGTTATCCAATAACCACTTTCACAAGCTTAGATTCATGTTTTGCTTTGTTCTCTTTTTTCTTTTGTTTTTCTTTCTATTTCTGGAAGGTCTCTTGAATTGTAGAGTTTGTTTTCATTTTTTATATTTATTTTAAAAATTTCTACATTGTTTAATTTTATCTTCAGGAACTTTGAAATTTAGAAGCATTTTAATTTTTTTCTGAATCTTTCCATTTCTACTATCTCTTTTTACTTTTTTTCTATTTGTCAAGTTCTTCTTCTTGGTTGTTTTTCTTACTTTCTTCAAAGTCTATTAAATTTTCATATGAATTTAGTATTCTTGGAGACTTACAATTTACTTTTCCTTTCTGAGAGTTTGGGTTTTTCTTACATTTCTTTCTGATTTCAATCAATTTTCTTCAGTAGTCACTCTTTTTTTGTAATTTTTTGTTGTTAGTTTTTAAATATTGATTCACACACATCTACTCAAAATTTGTTTGAAATATGAATATATTTAATTTTGTTTGGAGTGTTGACTTACATTTTCTTCTGGTTCATTGCTGTTTTTCATAGGTATGGCACATCAGCTTACATATTTAGAATTTTGTTTCTAGATTTTCCTCAAATAGCTGTGAAAGGGCTTTACTTTCTTCTTAACGGATTTTTATAATAAAGAAGTGTGTCATAAGATTATTAGTTGAATGGTGCCCTCTTCTGTCAGGATAGGAAAGTCCAGTTACTTTTAGCATATAGTTTTTTAAAGTTTGCTATGGGAATGTGAGAGATTGTGAGTACTCCAAATTGATAGTTTACTTTTGTCTTTCAACACCCTAACATCTCCCCCTTTTTCCCCACCCAGTTGCTAGAGGATGCTTTTCTCTTTCTTTCTGTTTCTTATTTTTCTCCCACTGCATCCATGTTGCAACAACTGCCCTTTAAATTATGCAATCCTTTAAAATTTGACTGACCTATTTAAATAACACTTGTAGCTTTAAATCGTGCCTTTTCAAGTTGCCGATCCTTTGTATCCATTCCCTGTAGACTTCAATCTGTCTGGACACGTTTCCAGTGGTTTATACTGGATTAATCTTGATGGTTGTTCCAAATCATTTTCATGGCCCTTCACTAGTCTCTGTGTTCTGTCTTCCCTATAGATTTTCTGTCTTTATTTGCTCTTCTCAAAGCCTCACAGTTGGGGTAAGGTGGAGTGGCAGCCTAAGATGCTACACACAGCAATTTGGTGATATTTTACTTTTTACTCACTGCTATTTTGCAATTTGACATTATCTGTCTTTAAATTAGACTAAATGTACAGCTTCAGGTTGAAATTATTTTTCCCGTCTCATTCTTTCATGTTAGCTGGCAAGGATATTTGGAGACATGTTTTGTAATGCATCCAATGTTGTTCTTGACTACATCTCTTATGACAGTTTAAGAGTGTCCTTCAAAAGAAGCATTAGTATTGATACTTTTATCCCTGGGACAAAAAGTATGATCACTAAAGAAAGCTATTTAGATATCAATTTAAGGAAGAATATCTAGCAGTTCAAAATAACAAAGATGAAATAGGCTGCATTCAAATACACTGACTGTCCCATAAATACAGCTGGTAAAAGCTTTTTTGGAATCATCACTTGAGAAAAATGGTATGAATATTTTGGATGCTATGGATCTTTGGGAATTGTCTAATTCAAAATATAGATATTCTAAATTTCCTCTAACAACCTATACAGCTCTAAAGATCTTTAATTTTTTGATTATCAGATACCTGATAACCAAATACTTTTTGTAAATTTTTTTTTACTTCTATAAATTTATCCTCCATTTTCTACTTTCTTTCTTCTCCATCTTTCTCAGAACATTCAATATGTTTTCTGTTGTTATTTAACGCACCACCTATTTAATCTTAAACCTCTACAATATGTGTTTAATTTTTAATTGTCAATAATTCTTATCTCCTTTAAATCATCCACTGTAATATTCACATGGAAGATTCTGTTATATATGCTTGACAAATAAGCATTCTAAATATATTTTATTGTTAATCTTTGTTTTTAAAGATATTTGTTTGTTTATTTATTTATTTATTTATTTATTTATTTATTAGAGAGAGAGAGAGAGAGAGAAAGAGAGAGAGAGAGAAGCTGGGGGAGGGAGACAGATAAGCAGATGCCACACACAGCTTGGAGTCTGATGTAGGGCTCTATCCCAAGATAGGAGATCATGATCTGGGCCGAAATCAAGAGTCGGAAACTGAACAGATTGAACCACCCAGGTGCCCCTGTTAATCTTTAATATATCTTGACAGATACTTAAAGTCTAATATGATAAATATCATATGACTCTGAATTCAGTTTACTTTTACTCTCTCTTTTTTCTTTATTTATTCATGGGAGACATACAGGGAGAATAGAGACATAGGCAGAGGGAGAAAGGGGCTCCCTGCAGGGAGCCCGATGCGGGATACCATCCCAGGCCCTAGGGATTATGACCTGGGCCAAAGCCAGATGCTCACCACTGAGCCACCCAGGAGCCCCTCACTTTTTCTTAAAATGAAAAAGAACTTTGCAAAATACTGTGACTGTAAAATCAAATTTCTTTTTTTCATGATGATGCCAGTTTTATGCTTAAAAGTAATGTACTAATATTTTAGCATTATTTGTTTCAGACACTACTTCTATTCTTAGAAGACAAGTAAAGAAAATCGTTTTAAATTAAAAAATAAAATGTCATTGCATCACAATAAATGGTAGCATAGCTTATATGAGCAAACAGACACTGTACCCCAAAGGGGTAGAAATCTATGATGTGGAGCCAGAATGCCTAGTTTTAAGCATTGAGTCTACCTATAACTATTTATGTGACAAGAACTTTATGCCTTTCTGTACCTCAGTTTCTTCATCTGTAAAATGTGAGTAATAATTGTAATTACTATAATTAAAGAGTAATTACTATAATATTAACTAGTCAATGTTGTAAACTAAATGAATTAATATCTATGCAAAGGTTTATAGGATTACTAACTATAATCATATAATAAAATCTAGCTTTTTATAATCTTCATTATTGGGATTTTATACTAAAGTGAAAAAAAGAATTAGTGATTTAAAGTTACTTACTCTTCTATAATACATTTGGGTGATAGACATTAAAAATAGTCTGTCAACAAATAATATTATTATACATGAGACTAGATTTTCTTTAAAATTTGATAGTCTTTTTCTTCAGTTTTATTGAGGTATCATTAGCATATAATAAGTCTAAGGTGTATAATGTGATCATTAGATGTATATACATGTCACAAAATGATTGCTACAATAAGGTTAGTTAACACTTCCAACACTTCCATCCATACATAGTTAATATCTGTGTGTGTGTGGTGGTGACATTTAAATTTAAGATTTATAGAGGATCCTTGAGTGGCTCAGAGGTTTAACACCTGCTTTTGGCTCAGAGCATGATCAGGAATCCTGGGATCGAGTCCCACATTGGGCTCTTCACGGGGACCCTGCTTCTCCCTCTGCCTGTGTCTCTGCCTCTCTTTCTGTGTCTCTCATGAATAAATATATAAAATCTAAATTAATTAATTAATTAAAGATTTAAAACGTTCAAGTATATAATATTGTTAATTGCAGTCACCATGCAGTGCATTGCAGCCCAATATCTTACCTACCTTAGGGCTAGCAGTCTGTGTTTTTGACCAAAGTCTCCTCTTTCTGCTATGCCCTGTCTGCCCACCAGCCCCAGCAACTGCCATTCTACTCTCTATTTCTGTAAGTTTGGCTTTTTTAGATACCACATATAAGCGAGAGCATACAGTATTTGTCTTTCTCTGTCTGACATATTTCTCTCTGCATAACGCCTTCAAAGTCCATCTCTGTTGTTGCAAAAGGCAGGATTTCCTTCTTCTTTTTAATGGCTGAATGATATTCAGTTTTGTATGAGTGCACATGGGTACCGTATCTTCTCTATCCATTCATCCGTTCTTAGACACTTAATAAACATGGGGATACAAATATTCCTTCAAGACAGTATTTTCATTTCCTTCAGAAGTGAAATGGTTAGGTCCTATATAGTTCTATTTTTCATATTTTCCACAATGGCTGTATGAATTTATATATCCCATAATAATGCACAAGGGTTCCTTTTTCTCCACAGTTTACCATCATTGTTGTTCTTGTAGTTCACTGAATTTCTTTTAGAAGGTTATTCTGAATTATTTGTTAGACAATTCATAGATCTCCATTTTTTTTGCAGTCAGTCATTAGAATTTTAATTTCCTTTGATGGTACCACATTTTCTTGGTTAATTATAATTCTTCTTGCTTTGTGTTGGTATCTGCACAAAGATATTGGTACTGCTACCAATCTTCACAGACTGACTTTAGGAGGCAAAACCCTTCACTAGTCATCCTGTCCAGACATTTATGTGTGTGCATTCTGTTGTGTCTGTGGATGAGCTTGCTTGGAATTCTTGAGGGGCCTAGTACTGAAGTGGATCAAAAGTCTGGGACAGGGATCCCTGGGTGGCGCAGCGGTTTGGCGCCTGCCTTTGGCCCAGGGCGCGATCCTGGTAGACCCAGGATCAAATCCCACATCGGGCTCCCAGTGCATGGAGCCTGCTTCTCCCTCTGCCTGTGTCTCTGTGCCTCTCTCTCTCTCTCTGTGACTATCATAAATAAATAAAAAATTTAAAAAAAAAAAAAAAAAAAAGTCTGGGACAGTGGTATCCAGCCTGAAACTGGCCCCCCTGGAGCCTTGATTTATGGCCACTCATTGGGATCCTGAGGTCACAAGCCTCACCCAGGCTGTAGGGACAGAAGCCAGATTGCTGGGATTGCCAGAAGCCTGGCTTTGCTAAAGCCCTCTGGGAGCCCCCTGGGCCAATGGGAGTGGCCAGTGTTGAGTGACTCAGGAACGTGAATGCAAGGAACTAGGTTCAGTGGGAGGTGGCCAGTGCTGGGTGCAGGGGACAGAAGCATGGATCATCGGAGCTGCCTGGGGCCATGGTAATGTCCAGCACTGGCAGGCATGGAATGGATTGTGGGCCTAAGTCCATGGGAATCCTCAGGGAGCCTGGAGCTCAAGAAGCTATCTGGAATTATAGAAGCCACGTGGGGTTTTGAGCTGGCTGACACCCAGGTGGGCCAGGAACCTGGGTTTGCAGGGGCTGAGAGCCTGGGGTTATAAAGCAGCCCCAGCTATGGAAACTGTCAGATTGCTGGAGCTGGCAGGCACCTGAGTGGGCCTAGGGCCGGGGTCCCAGGTACCTGCTGGGTCACAGGATGTGTCTGAGTCTGCTGAAGTTGGCAGACATCAGCGTGACACAGAATTCTCCTGGGAACCTAAAGGGAGCTTTCCATGCAAGTTCCCTGGAGCTGTGTGTGTTTCCGGGGGGTGCCTGATGCTGCAAGAGTAGGCAGGTGCCATTATGAGAAGGGGGCATGAGTCCTAACCATCTTCAGGGAGCTCTGCTGCAGAAAGTACTGGGCCTGTGGGAGGTGCTTGGGGTCACTGGAGAAGGCAAGTGCCAGGGTGGGGTGGGGAAGGAATTCCCAGGAGCCTTCAGGGAGATTTGCCATGAAAGTTACCTAGGGTCACTCTATTAGGCAGGCACAGGGATTAACCAGGGTCTGGATTCACAAGAGCAGGTGAGGAACTTGGTACCAAGAATGTCATTTGAATCCACTGGAGTCACCTAGAAGCTAGTAGGTGCTGGAGTGAGCAAGATGGGGAGGGCCTGGGTTAATGGAAGCCAAATAGAGCTGTGAGACTTACCTGGTGCAGAGGCAGGACAGCTCTGGGGCCCAAAGTAAAGTTGTTCACTCACTTTACTATCCTTCTCCCAAGGGGAGCATGTCTTTCTCAGGGTGGGGCTGCACAAGCTTGGAGAGGGGTAATGAGGGCTCGGGTTCCTAAGAACCCTTTAGGACTCTGATGAGACAGGAGCTGCCTGAGGTCACTGGAATCAGCAAGCACCTGGGTGAAAAGAGGCTTGGAATTCTTGGCTCTTGTGAATTATCTTTGTTGTTCATAAAGATAGTTGTTTAAATTGATGTTTCTATGGGGAGACTGGCCCACGGAAATTCCTCCACCACCTTTTTTTTTTTTTAGATTTTATTTATTTATTCATGAGAGACACAGAGAGAGAGAGAGAGGCAGAGACACAGGCAGAGGGAGATGCAGGCTCCATGCAGGGAGCCCAATGTGGGACTCGATCCCGGGTCTCCAGGATCACACCCTGGGCTGAAGGCAGTGCTAAACTGCTCCGCCACCCTTTTACTGATGTCACTCACCAATTCTTTTGTTAATATGACACTGTGTTTTTCAATTTTTAATTTAAAATGCATACCATCTATTTTACCACTTTATACCTCTTTTAGGAAATGCATTAGAAATGCTCAGAAAAAAATATACATTGAGGCCACGTTCAATAATTATTCTTAGCTAAATCATTTCATATATATGTACAGAAATGATTTTAATTAAAAATAAAATGAATTTGAATTGCAATGAGGCCCCAAAATATTCTCTCAGAAAAACAACTTAAAATATAATATTCTAAAAGAAAACTATGGGTATCTGTTTGATTTTTGAAGAAAACTATGGGTATCTGATTTTTGTGGTAGATTCTTCATAGATATTTGATTTTGTTCATTTGTGTATTTGATTAGTTTGTTCACATTTTACACATTTTAAGTTAGTTAATACGGTAAGATTTTTTTAAAAAACTGAATTTGAGGGGTGCTTGGTGAGTCAGTTATTTAAGCATCTGACTCTTTCTTGGTTTTGGCTCAGGTTGTGAACTCAGGGTCCTGGGATCCAGCTGCACATTACACTTTGCCTCAGTTTGGAGTCTGCTTGTCCCTCTCCTGTGGGCCCACCCCTATTCTTAAGTTCTCTCTCTCAAATAAATAAATGAATAATATCTTTAAAAAAATGAATTTGATTCCCATTAACCTCTATTCACTATTATATAAAATTCTGTATTGATTCTTAGTATCTTATAGAAATATATATATATATGATATTCATGTGTATCTCTTAGATTTTTAGATACTGAGAATAGATTTAAAAATTCATATAACTTTCATTACATACATAACAGAAATGATATTTAGAAATAATCAATTACTGGTCATATTCAGAACATGAATGATATTAATCTTGGCTAAAGATTTTGGTAAACAGGTAGCCCCCGTGGCGCAGTGGTTTAGCGCCACCTGCAGCCCAGGGCGTGATCCTGGAGACCCTGAATCCAGTCCCTTGTCAGGCTCTCTATGATGCCTGCTTCTCCCTCTCCCTCTCTCTGTCTCTATGAATAAATAAATAAAATCTTAAAAAAAAAAAAAAAGATTGTGGTAAACCAAAATTTAAGTTTGACAAATTTTAAGTCAAATCAATACTTAATATTAGTTGATTTTCCTTCCCTTTTGATCAAAGAGTTTTTATATATTTCTATGTGGATACTTTTTTAAAACATATAGGATTTGATTTAAAAGTAGGGGCACCTGGGTGGCTTAGTGGCTGAGTGTCTGCCTTTGGCTCAACTCATGATCCTAGGGCCTGGAATCAAGTCCCACATTGGGTTCTTGCTCTGCAGGGAGTCACTGTCTCTTCCCCCCCCACCCCGTCTTTCTTGACAAATAAATAAAATCTTAAGAAAAAAATAAAAGGTCTTAAGAGATATCTGGGTCAATAAGTCAGTTAGGAGTCAGATTCTTGATTTCAGGTCAGGTCATGACCTCAGGGTCCTGAGATCTAGCCCCTAGTCAGACTCTGCACTAGGCATGGACCTGCTTAAAATTCTCTCTCTCCCTCTCCCTCTGCCGCTCCCCTTCCCACTTATAGGTGTGCTTTCTCTCTAAAGTAAAATAAAATAAAACAAAACAAAATAAAATAAAATAAAAAGTCTTGAATAAAATTAACAGGAAGTAAAATTTGTATAAAACATATTTTTCTGATGTGTGATAAAACTCAAGTAATTTTTTACTCAATTGTGAAATTAGTTCCCACATCACCTTGTGTTTCATTTACTAGCAAAAATAATAATTTCCAAAATGTGTGGATATTAGCACAACCAGTAAAAATTCTTTGCATAAGGTTAACAAAAACCACTATCTAAAACACACAAAACTTAAAAAAATATCTTATGCTTGTATCAAATGCAACAGCTTATCTCAGAGATTATCTATAATAAAAGAAACAGACAAAACATTTTTTTTCTCAAACTTAACCATATAATTGTAGTTACTTTATAAAAAAATGTTGTTACTGATTTGCAACTTGCAAACTTTCACTCAGTCCACAAATTGCTAGAAATGATCAAACTGCAACTTGTAAACATATTATTTTTATTTAAAAGCCGGTCTTGCTATAAATAGCTAGTTCCATATACTTTGTTTTTTTCATTTTCAAAGAGCAAGTTTATTCCATCTCAAATTTCAACTGTTTTTTCTGGGAATGACCTTAGTTTTCCTCATTCTAATATAATGCATAAATAAATATAAATTACTTTTGGAAAGCAATATAGAGATACAAAACATTTGAAAAACATCAATGGAAGTTGTTTTAAAATCCATTTGTAAAGTAATTTATTGCATATCCTTTCTTTTCAGAAGATGTAAACTGATGTATTCACTAGGAAATTCTTCTAAAGTATGTAGATGTAATTTTAGTAGTGGTTTATTTAAAAATGTATCATCTTTTCTGCCTATATGTATTGATTTCCTAATTCATTCAAGACAGATTTGACATTCTATATTTTTTGTTAAAACTGTTTTAAGTGAACTTACAATACATCATTTTAAAATTATAAAAAAAGTGTGAATATTAATAAATATCCATCCCTCCCAGGAAATTGTGACCTTGAATTTGATGGCTGATTATTACATAATTATTTTCCTGCTTTTATGGTATCATATAATTTTATGGATTTTGAAATATGTACTATAAGTAATGTCTTCCTCTCCCTCTATCTTAAGAGTTATTACTTATAACATTCCTGTTAACTTCATAGAAATTCTAATTCATTACTTATAAATGTTTAGCTATAGAGTAAGACCAACTTAATTCTCTCACAAACCTGAGGACAAAGAAACTCATTTTCTAAATACCAAATAATTTACTTTCAGACTTTAACATCAAGACATGATGCCTTTTTATTTTTTTTATGTTTTTGGCTGGAATTATTTCTGGGTAGTAAATTCAAAGTACATATTTTTTCTAATGATAACATCAAAAAATCAATGAAATCATTGTTTTTAACCAGACTAATGAGATTATAATTAAATTCTTTGAGTACGTGTTGGTATATGGAAATGAGTTATTAATTCAAGTGGTGTACTAACACTCCTGTTACTGTATCAAATAATATGTAGAATTATTAATTAGGGTTTTAAGAAGTCTTAGAAGCCATCTGAGATAGTTGTTTTCTTTCTTTTCTTTCTTTTTTTTTTTTTTTTAGATAGTTGTTTTCTTAAAGAAAAGAACATTCTATATTGTTCCTTAAGAAATGCAATTCAGGGGCACCTACGTGGCTCAGTCCATTAAGTGTCTCCTTTGGCTCAGGTCATGATCCCAGGGTCCTGGGCTTGAGCCCGAGGTTGGGCTCCTTACTCAGTGAGGAGCCTTCTTCTTCCTCTCATTGTTTCCACTCTCTCTCTCTCTCAAATAAATAAATAAAATCTTTTTAAAGATAAACATTACAATATCAACGTCCCTGTTAAAATTTGAAGTACATAATTCAAAAGCAAATCCTGCTGTGATTTGATGGCCCATGTAGTCCTGAGGCCTAAAATTACAATAGCTCCATCTCTTAACATAACATCCCAAACAACACTTTTTATATTTTCATAAAAAAGATAAGGATAAAGCATCTAATTTTCATTTTCTTATTTGCATTTTTTGAATTACATACAAGACTTCTTATCCTTATGGAAATTGTTCTTCTGGGTTCAATATATAATTTTATTCTTTAGAGAATATCAACCTATAAAAAAGATCAGTGCCTACAAATTTTAATGTACTCCCATCGACAAGGAGAATATAAAAGCAAACAATGGTAATTAAAATATATGCCTTCCTAAAACAACAAATAACATACTATGGAAACACTGAAGAAAGAGCAGCTAATCTGATCACAAATTATAATGCTCTCAAGTCATCCTCTCAAGTTAATATTCATCAAGAGATCTCCTTATTCGGCAATATTCCCCTTCATGTACTGATAAGTTGAACAACCTAATTCACTGTATTTTTCTTCATTCATATTCCTGATATCATTCTGAGTGGCTCCAGTGTCCCTTCAGATGCCTCTTCCTTAGCCCTGTTATCACACTTACTAAATAATTAATTTCTCATGACCAAGTTCACCCCATCTCAGTCACCACCTACAAAATCAGTCTCTTATCAGTATCACCTAAAGCTGTTCCACTTCCCAGTAAAGTCCATATTTCTTTTTCTGAAACGAGAAAATCATATTCTTACTTGTTCAACTACCTCCACTATGTTAAATGACCATACCCTAGAAGAGATGTCTTTGATTTTATGCAAATCTATACTAACAAATTCTATCCTTTTGAAATGTTTTCTTCATAGATTTTCATACTTTCTGCCAAGTTTATTTCTAAACACTTTGTTTTGTTGCTAATGTATTTTTCTTCAATTATGCCTTTTAAATGATTATTTCAATTAGATATGAAAGGCTATTTTTGTATGCCAACTTTATATCCTGCTAGATTATTTAATGCCTTTTTGCCTTTATTACAGTTTTATCACCAGGTTTCTTGGTATTTCAGGTATATTATTTTTAAATAGAAATATATTTATTTTTTTTCTGTTTCTTGTGACTGTATCTTTTGCTCTTCTAATTGCATTGACTGATATGTATATATATTTTTAAATGATATTGAATAGGGAGAGCACTTTTGGTTTATTTTTTACTTTAGCAGGGATGACATTAACATTACCTCATCAAGTAAGGCAGTGGCTTCCTAGATAGCTCCACAATATACTGGATGACAGGGATGCCTGGGTGACTCAGCGGTTGAGTGTCTGTCTGCCTTTGACTCAGGGCCTGATCCCAGGGGTGCCACATCAGGGTCCTGCAGAGAGCCGGCTTCTCCCTCTGCTTATGTCTCTGCGTCTCTCTCTGTCTCTCATGAGTAAATAAATACATAGATGGATGTGACAAAATCAAGAATATTTGTTGAATTCCTGTTGAGCGTACTCCAGATAACCACATAATTTTTCTCTTTAGATATATTTAATGGTGAAACATTTTACTGAGTGTCCTCAATTTTTGCATTTGGGGATTAAACTCTACTTTATTATAATATATACAATTTTAAAGTATTTTTAGATTATTTGTGTTAATATGCTAATATTTGAATCAATAACTCGATGTCCAACTTGCTTCTTTAAAATAATATTTTGATCAAACTTATTTTTCTATGTTACAAAGTACATGGGACCTTATAATCTGGCCTTTCACACTATGGTAGACTTTATCTGTGAAACCATAGAGGTTTGCTCCATTATTGTAAGGCTAGATGAAATATTTTCTGACTTTAATGGAAATTAATTAGACTTCCTTTCTTTGCAAGACTTATTTTTGATAAATTACATTTTCTTTGGAATTTTTCCATGTATAGGATAGGTCAGTGAACAGAGTCCCCCCCACACACACACCCAAGAGGAAAACCTGGCCATACTCATTTCTTTGTGCCTCGTCTGTGGCTACTTTCATAAGATGGTAGAATTAATAGTTGAAACATCATTGACTCACACAGCTGAAAATAATAGTATCTGGACTTTTCCATAAAAAGTTTTCTAACCCTGATAGAGATTAACAATTATTTGAGTAGGGGCACCTGCATGGCTCAGGTTGTGGTCCCAGGGTCCTGGGATCAAGTCAGGCATCAGATTCCCCGCAGGGAGCCTACTTCTCTCTCTGGCTATGTCTCTGCCTCTCTCTATGTCTCCCATGAATACATAAAATCTTAAAAAAAGAAAAAACCCACAATTATTTGCCTAATTTTGAGCAAATAAGTCTCTGTTTTCAAAATTTCATTTGCTTTGACAGTTATTTCTCTCTTGACTTTTATTTTGTGTTTTTATGCTTTCTTTCTCATTTTTTTAAAAAAGTTTGATCAGTTCTATTTTATTATCTTAAAATTCTTTAACGTATGCTTTTTAAATTATTATTATTATTTCCACTTCTTTATACCACTTTATACCACTTTATTCCACCTCTTTATCCATATCTTTTTATATTTTTATAAATAAGATATTCATTATTATTACTTTTTAAAAACTATCACTTTTTTTTTAATTTCCTCTTAGCGTGAGTGCCATATTACAATGTGTTAAAAAACAAACACACAATGTGGAAGGCCCTTTTTACTTTTGTAATAATTTCAATATTTATTTCATTTGTGGTCTGTGTTTTATTTTTATTGTTTTGTTTTTAATTTATGAAATTTGTTAAACTTTTGATTATGGATCTATATTTTATCAAATTTCATGAAAAGGCTATGTGGACTTCAGATGAAGGCATATTCTGTGTTACTAGTGTGCAAGGGCTTTGGGACCTGAGTATAGCTTGATTGATGTCAGGATTGTAGTTTCCATCTTTTAATTGTTAACATTTGTCTGCTATATCTTTGCCATTTTCTATTACCATTGCCCATTCAGTTTCATAAATAATTTGTTTCATATGTTGCTATATAAACAGGATATACTTGGGATTTATTTATCAGTGTTCAATCAAGGAAGTAGAACTGATGTGACTGATATCAAATAAAAGGCATATTATAGGAATTAGATCTTCAGCATTTGTAGAGAACATGTGAAGATGTCCACAGAAGGATCTTACCGCTGTCAGGTTGTAAGCCTTAAGTCACTGAAGTCAGAAGTAATAGTAATCAGAAAGGAAAACTGAACATGACATTGGAAGGTATGAGGATCAACTAGATCCTACAAGGAAAACTTGAACAAATGAGGTCAAACTGAAGCTTAATTATAACTCTAACCTCTTAATTATAACTCTAACCTCAACAATATGAGCGACCCTCCAAAAACCCTGACTTCCTTTTTCATGAAACTATATATCACATATGGCACAGAACAAAGAGAAGCTAAAGGAGAAACTAAAGGAACAGATACAATGGGTTCCGGAAGAGCTTAGGCCCAGCTGCTCCCTGTGCAAATAAAGGAAGTTAGAGTCTTGTGCTTTCTACCAACCTTCAGAGCTTTATGACTGAAGCTTCACTTTGACTTCTGAATATAGCATACATTTCTCTGGCAAATGATAATCTTGATGCATACAGTGAATATACTCTCAGTTTATTTAAATTAATAAAACTAAACAAAAAGAAAAACAAAAAAGGTATTTACATGGATGTGTTCACAGACACAACCACATATTGTGCTGCATAAATTTTGTTGGCCATTGTAATATATAAAAATTCAAAGCATATGTTAATTATCATATACATTTATAATATAACTAGCTAATAATCTTAAAAGCCAATAGTCTTTTTTATTATCAACTTTAGATGATTCACTTTCATTGACTGAAGTAAAAGATGTACAGGAAACAGTGGAATCAATATATAGACATAATTTAATAAGACTCTAGACAGTTATTTTAAGAAATTAATTATAGTTTTTTTTTTGCTTCAAAGTAAGTGCAGATTAAAAAAAAAACATAAATGTAGATCAATGCATTCTAAAACAGATAATGCCTATCATATAGTATATGTGAAACTTGTAAAGTAAAATATATCTTTGTAATATGTCAATTAATCTGCTACAGAGATAATTATTCCTATTTTTTACCAATTGATACATTGAATTTTAAGAAGACTACATCATTTGGTCAAGTTCACAGAATAAGTGGAAGAGTCAGGAGCTAAGTCCAAGATATCATGTCTCCAAAATAATGCTCTTTTATGCTGCCCTGATTCAGTTCAAAAGAGATGAAGGCAGAAAACAGGTCATAGTCACCATTTGTGTTTGAGGATTAAATGAATAAATTTTTGATAAATACATGTACCAATAAATTATAAAAGAATGGATAAAAAGGTAATATTCAAGAGAGTTAAAAATATTGATAAAATTATGACCAACTTTTACAGAAGCTTCTAGATTATTATATCAGGTAATGTATTTTTATATTTTGGGGGCCATTCAGTTTTGCCTCAGATGATAAGATTTTATTCACAAGAAACTTAAAATTAAAGCTCCACAACCACTGAATTTTGAGAGTCACTAAGATATGTGGGAAATTCTAGCATAACTTTTAGAAAGATAAGAAATATAAAGAAAATAAAAGAAAAAATACTACATTATAGAGCAATATATTAAACTAAAATTTCTACTAAAGAAAAGACTTCTTATTCTTGAAATGAAAATGTGCTTATTCATCTAATATGTGGAAATTATGTATTTTACAATTTATATCATTAATGCTCTGTACTTATAAATGAACATGAAATTATTTCTAAATCATTATTTGATCAGTCTCTCTTATAGTAGAAAACTGAGTTTAATAATTTCCCAAGGGCATTGAATTAACTCTTGTAAATGAGCTTTATGGATAAAACCCCCGTCCTTCCAAAGTTTATAAATTAACTTGCTTGTACATAATGGTTGCAGAAGAACATCAATTTATTAGAAAATTATTGCCAACAATACTTTAGTCTCTCCATCATTCTTATGGAGAAGTATCAAATCTATTTCAAATACAAAATGCATATTGGAGAATGGTGTCAAGATATATGATGTCAGAATATTCTCCTCATCTCTTCCTGGAAATAAAGTGTGGTCTCAGAAGAAGAGGAACAGTGTCAAACAGGAGTTTGGAACCAGACACAGCTTTCTGAGTAAAAGTTTCACTCTTCATAGTTACATGACCCTGAGGATTGTAAAAAAAAAAAAAAAAAAAGAAACTCACTAAAATTCTGTCTTTATCTGTAAATAAGAATGGTATCAAGTATCGTATGATGATTTAATTATTTCAAGATAGATTAGCTAACTTTAATAAACCCTGTGTCATGTCCAAACTAGATATGTGTGTCTGTATCCAACTTGAATTAGAGAAATGTAACCTGATCACCTTAGCTAAAATGGCCCCAGACATATTTTTCTATTTTATTTTTATCACTGTAACTAACTGTACCTGAAAGTGTCTTACCAAGTGATTTATATGTTTAGATGCTCATAGTAACAGAACCACTGGTTATTTTGTTCACTGCTATATCCTGAAGACCTTGAACTGTTTCCAGAACATACTAAACTCTTGATTTTTCTTGACAAAGGAATACACGATATAAATGTGGGAAAATGTTCTAAAAGGTACAATGCATTAAACAATTACTTTGACATCCTTTAAAAGAGTATTAGTATGTTAAATATCATAATTCATATAATTATTTCCTAAGAATATAGATTTAATAGTGTACTAAGCTCAACACAATAGGGAGTAAATATAAAAAAGGTGGTTAATATTTTTCTAATTATTATTCCTTTTTTTCTAATTATTATTCCTAATCCAGTACTTTATCAGACAACACTAGTTTCCCTCCACCACCATTTTTCCCCTTGAGTTTTAGAACCTCTTGAGTTTTTTAGAGGGCACATGGCTGCTTACCTAAAAACTACATTTCTTAGCATATCTTGGAGATACTTGTTACTATATGACCAGATGTTTGCCATCTAACTTCCACTAACATGAGTGGAAGTCTTGCGTGTTACCTTTATTTTTCAACTTTTTTCTGGATTTCAGTGCAGATATGATGGTAAGAAATGGCGTAGCCATTAACCATCTTGTACCTAGATGAATGATGAAGCCATTCTCTAATACAGAGAAATAACATAAAATAAATAAATTAATTTAAAAAAAAACTAAGCTTCTAACATTATAAAGAGGTTGTATCAGAATTATTTTATCAGAGTTTTAAGTGGGGAAAAATCTTCATTTTTTAAGTCATCTCATTACAGACTATAGCTTATATCTTGACTAAATCCATATGAACTTTCAAGTCAGCCACTCCTGTTATATTCTATAGCAGAGCTGTTCTACAGAAATTTCTGCTGTAAAAAAAAAAAAAAAAAATGTTCACTATCAATGCTATCCGGTACAGCATCTACTAGCTTCATATGGCTATTGAGCATTTCAAATGTGCCCAGTGCAACTGAGGAATTGAATTTTTATTTTATTTTAATCTGCATTTAAATTTAATTAGCCAATGTGGCTAGCAACTAGCATGGTGGATAGCTTAGCTTTAGACCTTGCAATTCCTAAAAAATGTACCCCTTTGGTCACCTCAATTTCAGGCATGTTATCTTCAATCATGCTATTCTTTACTTTGTAGAGGACTCTCTAAAACATCAATGTCATGAAAGTCAAAATAGGCGCAAAAGAATGACTCCAGAATTATAAACTAACAATGATTTAATTCTTGATTGCATCCTCAATTAAAAATAAATTTGGTATAAAGGATATTATAACATGCATTACTTAGACAATTGGAGATATTTGAATATAGATTGTATATTAGATACTAACATTTCATTATTAAATTTTTTCAGTGTGATAATTTTATTGTGAATAGATAGAAGCATACCTTTGTTCCTAGTATCTAGAAGATATAAGGCACTAAACAAAGGAGTAGCTTCTTTAAGGTGGTAAAAGAAGGAAAGTGACTCCTAGGGTACTAGTATAACAAAACTATCCTTCAAAAATGAAGGCAGTTTTCACTTTTTATACAGGGATGTAAAGAGATGGAAGGAGCTTCTTTCTCTTTCTCCTTTCAAGGAGAAAATCCATAGTACATTTCAAATTTTTGGCTTTTTACCTTTGAACTCATCATAGAGTTGAAGTAAGAGAGGGCAAACCCTGACTCAAAAATCTAAGGAGAAACAGTATTTTCAGGAAAAGAGGAGATTGGAACACATGTCCATCTGTGGTAATCGCTACAACAGGATATTAGAACAAGAGTCCAGCTGGAAAGGCAGACAAATTGGAAAAGCCTGCACTAGGGCTACTGAGATAATGTGAAATCCCTGGAGTGCAGAATTGGAGAGTTTGTACCTCCTTACTGGCTCTTTGCCATGAATCCACCAGATAGATAGAAAAAGATCACAAAGAAGCCCTATAATTGTGGGGTCCATTTTGGTGCAGACTTGGCCAGGTAATAGCAATGTGGACAAGAAATTCTTTACTCATGCTATTTCATGGGAATTTTTGCAATGAAAGGATGTCCCTCTTTTTTCACTATGGGACGAAAACCTTAATAGTGGGGAAAATGGCAACACTGTTGGCCTTAAGATATTGATGAATACTCCTTACAGCAGGAAAAGAGAGACTGAACACTTTCAGTTTCAGTAAGTGATTTCCTGATGATCAGTGAGTTTAAGGGTCTATTGATAGAAACAAGAAAAAAAAAAAGAACATGTTTAATAAATACAAATTCAGAGTATTTACAAAGAAGCTATTTTGTGCAAGGTTTTAACCTTTGTGATCTAGAAAATATTAACACTTCTGTGGAAAATTAATCTGGTTAATGATGCAAATTTGTGAGGAGGAAATTTTATTTTATTTTATTTTATTATTTTATTTTATTTTATTTTATTTTATTTTATTTTATTTTATTTTATTGGAAATTGAGATAAGGCATCCATGTGAGTGACTTCTAAAGAGATGGGAATGAAAGATGGAAGTGGAGATGACAAGCCTTTGATATGTGAAATCATGATTTTGATGGCCTAGGTACTTGATTTGGTTTCAACCTAATTTCCACCCCGCAAAACCTACAGACATTTTATTTTACATAGGCACAGTTCCAAAAATTGCCTTGAGATTAGAAAAGCTCTGACATTCCTTGTATGTTTCTTACTTTAAACTGTTTTTCCTTCCACAAGTAGGTGATTGGGTGCATCAAATTTCTGCTTTTGTTTATAGTTCTCTGCCTAGGCCAGCTCCAAGTGGACCCGTAATGCAGCTGCAAACTATCTTTCCTTCCTTCCTTCCTTCCTTCCTTCCTTCCTTCCTTCCTTCCTTCCTTCCTTCCTTCCTTCCCTCCTCTTCCTTTCTTTTTCTTCTTTCACATTCTTAGTGAGCCTATCCGTTAAGAAAGCTTACATTTTTTCCTTCTCTATATGCTGCTCATAGGGACATCTATATTACCATAGGTCTGAGCTGGCTGAGAGACAGGTGCCAATACAATTGCAGGAGAAATGGGCTAGGGCTCTAGGCCACCTTACTGCTTACATTTGTTCCACCAACATTTTGTTTCACCTAGTGTAGGAGTCAAATTTATATCCCTAACCATGGAGCATGCTGATGCCAGGACCTCCCCCCCACCGCCCCCGCAGAAAACAGCCTGACAGGCATTGTAATTACATCAATGCGGTGAAAAGAATCAGATGCAATAGCTGATCTTTTACATTTTTAACAATGTCTCTGTAACCCCCAGAACGCTGGACCCCTAAAATCACTGATGTGGTGGGCCCCTGAAACATTATAATAATTTTTCCTCTTTCTCAGAGGCATTTACATTGCCAAGGCTTCCATTGTATTGTCACTTTTTGATTATACAATCTGATTAACATGACAGCATTGATAGAGTGCAACAAGGTGATATGCCACAGATTGGCCCGGATGCCAAATTCCTTTAAACTATCCTACAGCAGAAGCCAGTGGCAAGTTAACATGGTGCAAATTAATACATGTATCTTACGTAACTGAGGCTATAGTGATGTGAGTTAGCAAAGGCAGAACAATTAGACAGCAGCTGCAATGGAAAATAATTTGATTGCTTTGTGGTAGTTTGCTGGTGCCCTTTAGGATCTATCAGGTTTTTTTATTTTTGATTTTTGTTTTTTGTTTTTTGTTTTAAACAGGGGTATTAAGTAGATGATATACTAGGGTCCCACCATCCCTGCATCCTTTAGGTTTCTTCTCTTATGATTTAATCCTTTACTTTCTCCTCATCCTTTTCTTCTTTCTGATGCAGGAGGTTGAAATCTGTATATTTTACCAAGGAGACATTCTGGCTTTGAAACTTAACTTTTAATGGAAGATTAATAATTCTTCATCTTTGTCTTTTCCCCAAAGCATTGACTTCCTAAGTATCTGGTGCCATACAATTAACATATCTTATGTATTTCCCAAACACTTGCTATCTTTTACCCTCAGGGGAATTCCTTTCCCCTCCTGTATTTTCCTCTGAAAGTTTAACAAACACACCACAATGTCATGTTCTAAATATCACCACTGATGACCTTACTGCCAGCCAGGCATTGTATAAACCAGCTACAAAAGCACATTCTAGGGTCTGTTTTCTAACTGCTTTCTCCCTACTTTGAACAGATAGAATAGTCACATATCTGGTTTCTCTTGAAGCAGGCTTTGAGATGCAGATTTCTACTCAATAAATTTACTGGAGAGATTTGAGGTAAAAAAAAAACATTAAGAGAGTACAATAATGGGCAGAGTAAAATGACCTACAATGCAGTTGCAAAAAAATTTTAGCTTATGATAGGGAGCTCTGGAGATGGGATAGCCCTTCAGCTTTGTCTCTAAATTGGGTGAGGGGCTATGCCACTTATATTCACAACAACAAATCACTGGACATTTCTAGAAGAGGATATGAACTTAGGACAGGTGGCCTCATTGAAGGAAATCCCCAGCAAGGGACTCAGTTGAGAGCTATCAGCTACTCACAGCAGTTGGGGAATGAGTGCCCCAATCCTGAAAGAGGGGAGCCTGGGTGCCTCACCTATTAGATATTAAATACTGTGTAGTCCTTCTCACTTTGTACTGTTTGAGGGCTTTTAGGCAATTATCATGGATAATAAAGATTTATTGAGGCAGGAGACACAATGGTGTTCACTATACTTGATCCAGAAAGTGTATCATTCACATATTTCAGAAAAAGTGATGAAGTTTGTGAGTTAATATATAAGCAATGGAAGGATGATTGGTCTTATAAGGTTTAGATTATAATGTAAGATGTAACATAGAGGTCTGTGTTTTATGATACTATTCCCTATAGTGTTTTATGTTTCTACATTAGTAATCTATAACACGGTTTCAGCACAGAGAATGCATATATAATATACATATTATATATAAAGTACTTTAATAATTTACCTAATCATTAGCATCAGTCGCGTTTTACAATTTACCTCTTACCCTTCTTAAGTCACATCATTCAGCATCTCTCTCTTGAAAATACTTTCAACTGTGTTTTCATTTCCATCCACTTTTTCTCCTATTCACCTGCATAAATTCAACTATTTACCTTTACTTTTTATGCACTTCAGCAATTGAACATTATCAAAAAAAAAATAACAGAAAAGATTTTCTTCATTTAAATTTTGTGATCTTAAATTAAATAGCCACTATCATTGCCATAAAATTCTTATATTTACCTATTTTTCCCCCTAGGCAGAAATATTATTCTTCTACTCTTTCTTTGGATCTCTCTTATCTATTAAGAAATTAGAAGCCATGAGATGTGAAATCTCTTCTATCCCTACCATTGCATTTATAGCCATATATATATATTTCTTCACTTTTCATTAAAGTACCAAGTGTCTGTGCTCCTGTATATAATAGGCCATTTCTTAGATATTTGCTTTCAATTCCACCATCTCTCACCCTCTCAAAGACATTTTCTCTAGTGTTATATGCTTTCTGTTTTATATCATTAATTTCATCTTTTCCACTAGCTCTTTTCTCACTGAATAAAAATATTTTATAGAATTTTACGCTTTCTATAAAGTGGGATGAAGAGAAAGAGTAAGGAGAGAAAACAAAGAGGAGGTGCTATGTACTTCAATTTCACAGGACAATATTTATTTTTTTAGGTTCCCCACACTTGTTTTCATTTCTTCACCTACTCTTTATATTCCAACCAGTTTGATGTGGTTTCTGCCTCTATGCCTCTATTGAAATCGATCCTGCTAAATCAGCAACCTCTTCTGCATTAGAAAAAGTGACACTTTTTCCTTCTTCTAAGTCTCAGCAGCATTTGTCAGAGCTGACTACACACCATTTCTTGAAACAATCTCTTGCCTTACCTAATAACTAATGAAAATTTCATGTTTTACATTATTTTTGTTGAAACATAGATGGAAATCTTACATGGCAATTGGTACCAGTATAGGGAATATTTGCTGTCATTTAGAGAAATGTGAGGAATCATGAGATAAAGCAATGCAAACTTGTTTTTTAAAGATTTTATTTATTTATTCATGAGAGACACAGAGAGAGAGAGAGAGAGGCAGAGTCACAGGCAGAGGGAGAAGCAAGCTCCATGCAGGGAGCCTGAGGTGGGACTCGATCCCAACACTCCAGATCACGACTTGAGCTGAAGGCACATGCTCAACCACTGAGCCAGGCATCCCCTTATGTTTGTATTTAACTCAATCAAGCATTTATAAAGAGAATGTTTCATGCTGGGTACTGTATTTTGTTGCTAGGTATAAAGAGCTGACCTGCCTCCTGTCTCTATGCTTACTGGGTTTGCAGACTAAAAGCAAATACCATCTATGGTTCAGTCAGGAAACAGAGAATGCATAATAATTTGGACAGAGGATATTTGTTATGAGGACTTTTTAATCCTAACAAGAGAATGATGATAAATATGGAAAGGAAATTCAAAAAAATGCCTTAGGGCTAAGAAAGAGTACTTTTGAAATGATGAACATAAAATGGCACCCATTTCCAAGGCTCTAATTCATTGTAGAAGGTGGAATTAAGGTCCTTTAGATGTCATGTAAGTTTCCTAGGCTACAAGGCTGGAGCTGATCCACAGTTGTCAGCCAAGTGCAGTCATCTGGGGTACACACAAGCCAAGGCTATTGGACCCAGATTGCACAGAGAGCCAGGGCATTGGACACCTGCTCACCAGGTCTGTGTGGCCAGAGGAAACAACCCCGAAGTTGTAGTTGGGCTGAGTCTAGAGGGCAGGTACTCAGAGGGATTTGGAACTTTAGGCATCTACTATACAATAGGGCAGGGAAAAGTCTTGGACATGTGGTAGATGCCTTGGGAATACCGTTACTATGTGGTCACTGGGCCAGGATGAGGCAGAGAGTATAAAAGAGTTCACTATATTTGATCCAACAGATGTATAATTCATACATTTCAGATGATTGCACAATTAAGCCTGGTACAGAGCGTCATTGGAATATTTTCACACATATGCTACTGAAAGCTGTGCAGCAGGAGTGAGAACAAATAAAACAGCAGCACACAGGAGCCAAAAATGATTCCCCTTCCTACTTTGAATCAGTAAAATGGAATGCAGTCCTTAGAGCAAGGCAGAAATGTCCATCACTGGACAGGAAATGAAGAGACAATATGTAACATTGTGACAATCAAGTTGATAACTGACACAGAAAATAGGTAATTACATTGAACTGAAGATACTATGAGGAGTAGTTAATAAGATGGTCCTTGCAGCTACATTTATGTCAAATTTTATTCCATTCTCATTTTCTTCATTTTTCCATTTTAAGCTATGGTTGCACCATCAACCATATAACATAGTTGTATTTTTTTAAACTAATTTATATACTTGAGACAGAGAGAAAGCATGCACAGGTTGGGGGATGGGCAGTAGGAGAGAATCTTCAAGTTGATTCCCACTGAGCATGGCCTGACTTGGGCTTGATCTCATGACCCATGAGATCATGACTTGAGCCCAAACCAACAGTCAGATGCTTAACCAAATGAGCCACTGAGGCACCCCTAACTTAGTAGTTTTATAGATTGTAATATTTTTACACTCTAGAGATTTCTATTACTTGATTGTAAGCTCTACTGATAATTTAACATAATACTATTTACTATTTTTACATTTTTAAGTGCTTTGAGGATATATTATAAATTATATCACCTGCTGTATTTCCATAATTGCATATTTAATTGCATATTGGTAAATATGCAACTATAAAATATAGTTGTTTTTAAATCCAGTATTATGGATTCTGATCTGTATGCTTTTTTTTTTTTTTTTGGTTCATGATCTTCCTCTACATGATTACACATTTTATAATTATAAAAGATGCTATATTACCTAATTTTGGGAATTCTTGAAGAGATGTGACAGCTACCCTAGATCATGACCAAACTGGCTTGTAAAATGTCACATTATAAGGTTTTTTTCTCTCAGAACTTTTTAACGTTTTCTATTGCTATCTGATAGTGACTGTTGCTGTAGATAATAAATCCCATTTTATAACCTATGATTCTCTCTTAGGATTCTTTGTTTTTTTTCCTTAGGTTTAGAACTGTGTATCAATATTTAAGAAGGCAGTTCATTTATTGACTATCTTAGTACAAGGGCATGCTTCATTTTCTGCTTTGTTCGTAAAGATTTGTGGAGAGTTAATCATGGAAAGGATTCAATTTTAGAAAGGAAGAAAGAGACAAGAATAATGGAAACAAAATGTGTCATCCCAATAGCCTAAAATTCTAGAGAAAATGGAATGTATCAAAAAATTAATGGAAATGTTATGGCCCATGGTTTACTTTTGTGTTTTTTGAGACTCCTCAAAGAAAATGACCATTTAGACTGCTGCCACAATAACTTGGAGAATCAAGATTCAAGTGGAAAATTATCGATGTGTGGAGCTTTTCTAAGTAGCCTTTGCATCCCATGTGGTAAAAACAAAATCCAGCATTTCCTTTATCATCCAAAATACTGCCAGAAAACATTTGACCTAAAAAACAATAGATGTTACATGGGGATGGACTTGATGAAGGCTAAGATATGTATCCTTGAAGGCTAAGATATGTATCCTAGATTTAAGAGACAGATGGAAGACAATAGCCAATACTTATTGCCTTGGCAAAAGTAACAGTCAACCTGAGGGCTTGAACCAGAAATTATCACAATGACCTGAGTACTTCTAAACCCCTAAGGTAGTTAAGAATATCCAACAAATGTCAGTGGTTTTTATTTATATTTTTAAATTTAAATTTTTAACTTTTTAATTTAATTTTTATTTTCACTGATCTTGACAAGTTTTGGTATTAAGATTACACTAGTCTTAGAAAGTAAGTTAATTAGATGATTCACCATTATTTTTTGTCTTTTTATTATAGTTGTTTTTAAAAAGATAATATATTCTTTCTTTGAAACTTCTTAATGCATCTTTGAAAATTTTTATTCTAAATTTTTACTACTTTGTTTTGTTGGCAATAATATTTTAACACTGTTTATGGTGGCATTTTTATGGTTATTTTTAGATTTTAATATTTTCAAAAAAACATCCATTAACTATTTTATTGGTCCTTTAAATTTTTTCTAAGACTTTTGCAATAAATACATAGTTCAATATTTTTGTCTTACACTATTAGAATTTTCTATATTTTTAAGCAATGTAAAAGTGTATTTCTTGCATGAGAATGGGAGTTCTGGATTAATAAGAGTAAACCAACAGAATCTTTTGAAGATTCACCATTTGTAAACCATAAATCAGTCTGTAATTACAATGTTTTTACTAGCTAAGACAATATGTTTTACTATTTATTACTCAATTATAGACACTTTTACTACTGTAAATTTAATTAACAATTAAATTATATTGACTCTTCTTATGGTTTAACGTGGAGGAACCCTTCTAATCTGAATTTTTGTTGACAAATAAATATGCAAATTATGATTATGATGGCATTTTATAAATTGCATCTATATCCAATATCATTCCATTGGCAAGACCAGAAGACGAGAGTTAAAATTTTTGTAATGTTGCTCCTATGTATTTGCATCTTATACAAAAGGAAATAAAATTGTATTGATTGAAGACTTATGCCATATATCTTATCAGTTAGTGTTTGATCAAATAAATGGGAAAAGCATGAATGATAGAAAAATTGATTTATTGACATAGGTATGATATGACATAAGCAATTTATTGTAAGGATTGGAGCTTAAAGCAATTTTAGGAGCTGATAGAAAAATCTAATGCTGTTTCATCTGCAATTAGTATGAGACCAATATCTCTATAGATCAGAATAGCTGGCAATCAGGATGAAAACCTAGACATTAGTGGGCAAAAGTTAAGGCAAACTAGTCCACATGATTGAAATTAAAATAACATAAACTCTCTGATTCTGATCAGGAGCTGAGATAGTCATCTGCTTATTGATTTTACTGTTAGTCTAGTATCTTTTCTATTCTGCATTATTTTTAAATTATATAATCTCAAATTCTTGTTATCCAATAATGGGCATAAAGTATATTTTTTTCAACTATTTGCAAATCATATCTAGATTTGGTTTTTGGATGTCATTGAGTGATATAAAAATAAAACAAATTAAAACCAATATGCCTATTATCTTAAATTATGAAATATTGGTTATTTTCTTAATGAAATGTACTAAAGTGAAAGAGTGTTTGGAGTCACTCAAAATAAGCAATAATGAAGATTATCTTTTAATTTGCCTAATTTGATGGTAGTTTTAGAACAAAGGGAAGTATAATTGTGGTTATTTTACAAATAGCTAAAGGGAATATATGACCCATTTCAGAAAACAAATTAGTGAAAACAAAGCATAAACACAGCATGACACTTATCTTCTTAGGTCTAATAATTTTTTCATCTATAATGAAATCCTTGACCTCACTTTCCAATGGCTTATTTTTTCTCTTTGGTGAGAAAGCAAAATAAGTATGTCATACAACACACTTGTAGACTTGGAAATAATAATGTATACTGACTAGATTATAATTAAGATAAATTATGTTATAGAGCGTCATATGCATGTATTTTATTTTGGTTGATTTTTTTGCATCATGATACAGAGAATTGGATATTATATTTGAGCTAATTTTCCTTGTTTCATTTTTTACCTACAAATGATATGCTTTGAATCTGATGAAGTTGCAGACTTTTGCTACTATTAGATTACTTGAGTGATATGTAATATCAGAACATATTCTATGATACAGAGTATCACTACCAGAAGATAATGACTGATATGAAGTCAGAGTAATGCCAGAGAATATTTGACTATAATGAATATTATACTTAGTAGTTATTTGACAAGAATGTATTGGGTCCTACTATGAAACATGTGTGTGAAAGACATCGTCTTCCTATAAATGTTCAGCTCTAGGGATATAGTTTTCTATAATCTGGTCTATGTTCCTGGAGTTAGGACGATTAACAGGATTTCCTGGTGCCAATATTACCTTACTTCCCCTTGGAGAATATTCTATCAGTATCAAATTCTATCAGTATCATATATCCCTTGGAATCACAGTGCAGGTTGCTGCCACTATCAGATACTTGATATATGCATTTGTTGTGATTCTTATAATATTCCCACTTATTTTTTAAAACTTATGTACATCAGGAAAGAGATGAAATTTGAGGGATGATAGTGAATTTTAAAGAGTTTAATCAAGTCATATTTCAAACTGCAGCTGTTGTTGCAGATGTGGTTCTTGTTGGAATAAATCAGTATGGATGTTGCATCAAGGGAGGCTTTTGCTCCACTGCTTGAAGAGAAAATATTTTTAAATGATGATTTTACGTAGAAAACATAATATTGCAGTGATATGAAAATATCAACACTAATATCATATCAACAGTAATCCTCTTGCCCAGTGCTCCAATTTAATTACATGAACTTTGAGAAGTTCTCAATCCCACAGGACATTGTGCTGATTCACTGTATTGAGGAGAGCTGCCTGATAAAACCTGCAGTTACTTTAGATGCCTTGCATAGAACAAACTTAATGAAGAATGGGAGATTATTATCATCAATATGTATCTGATTGAAATTTCTGATGATCCACTGGGATATAAGTTGATAGAGCACTAAGTATAAAAAAGTTCCCATCATTGGTGGCTTATGCCAAAGCAAAAATTGCACTAGACAAAGTTAAGAAAGACTTGACTCACTCAAGGTGATTACGAGAAGAGAGAGGCTAGAGCTCAGTCTGATAATAGCCCTGCTAAAACAAAAGTCGGAAGGACTTTTTAGACATGAGATGAGCTAGTGGAAAAATACAGAGGAGGACATTGATTGCAGGGAGGATGGTCAATAGGATCTGTTGAGTACATTGAGTTATTCCTGAGTTTGCAAATGTTTGTCTCTATAATTAGGCCATCTGTGTTTGTGAATTGGCCCCGACTAAAGGTAGGCTCCTAGGTCATAAAGTTGGTGAGATCTTTTAAAACTATTTAAATCTCAAAAAGAATTAAATCTCAAAGAAATAATTTATAATTGTAAGTTTTCTAAAGTAAATTTTCTAAGAAAACTAAGCTGAGCCTAGAGTTAGGAAAGAACCTATCTAAAGTTTAATCATGCTGAGGGAAAAGCTAAAGTGATTGTGGTAGCTTACTTTTGATTTTGAGGGTAATACAGTTAGTTATTTGAACTATTTCCTAGATAGCCTAAATGATTGAATGTCATATGGGAACCAACAGAAGAGGGCTATTCTTACTTTTCTGACTACATAGGAAACACCTCTTCCTCTTTGTGAGATGCAGCAGTGTAGGAAATATCTATAACAAATGAAGATATTTCATCTGTACCATGGCAATTCATGTGTTGGGAATCAGAAGGCCCACAAATGTTACTGAAACAAATTATCCTTCATTTGTAAAATAATTTCTTCTGCTTTCTCTTCTCCTTCTCCTCCTTTTTCTCTTTTTCCAGGAAAGTTTCCTGACTTGTTAGGCTTTGACAATACTGAAAAACTTACCATGAGACATAAAGACATTCCCTGATATAAGCTTCTCATTATCAACTGGATTTTCAACTAGCTATATAGAGTTTAAAACAGCATCTCATAATTAGAATAAAATGGTGTATCTGAATAACATCAAAGTTGGTTCCAAACGCATAATTAGGTTGTATGTGTGGTGTGTATGCGTATATACTATTTTGCATATACTATGCAAATTCCTTTCAAGGGCAGCCATTGCCTCCCCTTATCATGTTTGTATAAGAATTTCCCTGTCTAGTGTTTTTGGGAAGAAAATCAGATACTACTGTTTGCTTTATAGTCTTAAACAATGGTGGCCCTAAAGGACAGTGGAAAAGTGCAAACTTCTCAGTGGCAAATTCAAAAGAAGACAGTTTCAGTTCAATATCTATTCAGACTTATAGGTACTAGGCAGGAAATGGGAAGAAGTATATTCGGTATTTGGGTGACAAGGAGTTTTTGAGAAGTAGTAAGTAAAATAGTATCAACAGAAGGGCTCTGCTATAATCTGAATTTTCCTAAAATCCATATGTTTAAACTTAGTCTCTACTCCGATGGTATTTGGATGTGTGGGGCTTTTGGGAGGTGATTAGAGCATGAGGACAGAACCCTCATGAATGAGGTTAGTGTCTTTATAATGAGGCCTTAGAGAACTCCCTTGACCCTGCCGCCACATGAGGACACTAAGAAGATGGCCTCTGTGAACCAGGAAGTGGGTTCTCACCTCACCAAATCTACTAGTGCCTTGATCTTGGACTTCATAGCTTCAAGAACTATGAAAAATACATTTCTGCGATTTAAAATCTGCTAAATCTATGGTATTCTATCACAGCAGCCTGAATATTCTCAGATAGGCTGAAAATAAGAGACAGTTCTACCCAGTATAAATATTAGAGAGGTCTTCCTAATCTGGAGGTCAGGACAGTAATATACTTACTGGAATGCCAGTTGAACACTTTCTCTAGCCACACTAGAGTCTGTAAGATGGGATCATAAACACTGTCCACAGAGCCAGAAACGGAGATTATGATGGCATCAGCAAAATGGACTTTCCCCTTATCAAGGCTGCTGAGTAGTTAATTTACCAGTATTACAATTACATTTCAGCTCCTAATAGCATATCTCAGGGAAGTCAGCCAGCTGCCTAAAGACAACTTATCTACATTAGAACCAATGCATAATGGAAGAGTGTATTCATTCTAGAGGCAGTATCCCAGGAGACTGTTGAGAAGTTTCTATTTTTCAACCCTGGAGATGCCTTAATTACTTCCTATTTCCAAGCTTCATTTCAGATTCCCTGGCCAATCTGAGATGTATGCAGTATCCTTCAAGTAAGTTTCCTTTCCATATAAACAGGAATTAGTTACTGCTATTTGCAACTAAATATTATTAATATTGTACAGTTTAGATGAAAAGAAGGCAATATATTACAGATCAATTAAGACATAAATATCAACAATATTTGGCAGATTGATTAGCTATCACAGTGGAGAAGGATAATAAAGATTAATGCTCAAGTTACTTGGCCACCAGATGGACCATTGCTTCATCTACGGAGATCAGAAATAATAACTCCTTTTTGTTTGTTTTAATAATCTGGGTGGAGTGAATACTAAAGAGGTCCTGAGACTTAGTTGGACAGGAGGCTCTATATGGTTTTTGGCTGTAAAGCACTTTTACAGGCTCTGCATCAGGCATGTAGTATGGGGAACCTAGAGCTCCAGGAAGATGGTCAGCCTGGTGGACACAGCCATGGCCACACAGGCCTATTAGGCCTGGATGCTGGAGGGAAGATGTGTTGGAGAGAACTATATATGCACCTTCCTGAGCACTTGGTATCCAGGCTTCCTGGAATAGGTCCCTGGGGTCTGGGTTGTCTAGGAATAGGCTTAGCCACAGGTAGGACTTCATCAAGTTCCAGCCCATTCTGAAAGAGAGACCCCTCTTTCCTTGAAGCCAGATCTCTTGGGATCTCCAAATCTAGTCCAGGTCTGACAAGGTCTACAATGGATGAAACCAGCTGGGAACCATGATTGCCAGACAGGCCCCAAATTCTTTAAAGACAGTAGGCTATATAAGGTCTGACTATAACCATATTTGCAACCTCATCAGTGATGCTGTGTGGAACTGCTGGCCCCAGGCTGATGACCTGGTTGGCAAGAACAGGCCCTGTCCTCACAGGCTTTACGGGCCTGATGTTCCCTGGTAGGTGGGTACACTAGAGTGAGGTTCACATGTGTGTGCTTAGGGACCTAGAATCCTGAGATCAGGTACAAAGGTAGGGTACATGTTTAATAATGATAACTGATTCTTCTACTCCTTCTAATAATAATAATGATCATGATACCAAATGATAATAATTCACATTGATTGACCATTGTGTGTCAGGCTCTGTGTTGATACTTACCAGTATTAATCAATTCAGTTCCCACAAAAGTCCAACATGAGAGCAATAAACTTATTCTTTCAAAGATAAGGAAATTTAGGGGTACTTGGATGGCTCAGTCAGTTAAGCATCTGACTTTAGCTCAGGTCATGACTGAGGGTCCTGGGATAGAGTCCTGCATCAGGCTCTTTGCTTGGCAGAGGGCCTGCTTCTCCCTCTCTTTCCCTCTGCCTGCCACTCTGCATACTTGTGCTCTCTCTTTCTGTCAAATAAATAAATAAAATCTTAAAAAAAGATAAGGGAATTTAAATACGAGAAGGTCATTCAACATATATAAAGTTATATAATAGCTAGTGGTGGAGCAAGAATGTAAACCCAAACTGATTTCAGAGACCATACTCTATTATTCCCATAAATCTAGTTTTAACATACTGAGATGTTGGTAGCTAGTTTATATTCATTACACGGCTCTTTCTATGTGCCTGAAACTCAACAAACAGTTCGATAGTAGGTACATATTTTGAATGTTTGTCCATATGTGAATGATTGAGTAAAGGAATGAACACTATAGTAAAGAGTTTGAGACTTAGAGAAAGACTTTCTGAGGTTAAATAGGGACAAATACTAATCCATCTTTACTAAATCTGAGGGCATGGGTTAAAAAGTATTTTATATTTTGTGGCTGTTAAATAAGCAACTCTTCTGAGGAGATATTTTCCTTCATGTTCACTACAAAAGCTCAAAATGGATGATATTTCTTTTGAAGAATTAAAAGAGGGAGAAATGAATACTTTCTACATATTCTCAAGTAAATGAAAAGCAGTATCCAAGTTAAGATATGACCAATGATCTGTGTGCTTTAAAAAAATAAACCTTTTATTTGAGATAATTATAAATTAATCTGCACTTACAAGAAATTGAAAGAGAGATTTTCTGATTCTTTACACAGTTTTCTCAATGGTAGCATCTTGTCAGACAATAGTGCATTATCACAAGCTGTGATATCGATGGTGATATGGTTATATGTAGAACTAGAGATCCTTATCATGCCTTGTAACCACAGCCACTTGTCTCCCACATGCACTACTCTCTTAACCCCTGGTAATCACTAATCTTTTCTCTACATCTATAATTTTGTCATTTCAGCAGTGTTATATAATTTGAATTAATAATACAAATGATATGAATTTAACCTTTCAATGTTGCTACTTTTTGCCTGTGTCCATTGGCTTTTCTGGGTTGCGAGTAGCTTCAACTACAAGTCTTAGAAAAATGAAACAAAAAGAAAAGCCCATGGAACTTACCACCATGAGATTCATCAGTCTCAATTTCCCTAGGAGATCATCTGCCTTTTCTCTACTCTTTGAAATTTTCTTTTTTTCAACCTCTTCCTCTTTTTTTTTTTTTTTTTAAAGATTGTATGTATGTATGTATGTATTTACTTGACAGAGAGAGAGAGAGAATGATCAGAGTGAGGATCAGAGAGAGAGGGAGAAGCAGACTCCGCACTGAGCAGGGAGCCAATGCATGGGTCGAATCCCAGGACTCCAGGGTCATGACCCGAACCAAAGGCAGAGGCTTAACTGACTGAGCACCCAGGTGCCCTTTTACTCCTCAGAGTCTTCTTCTGTCTGTTTTATATATAATATCCAGAATTTTTAGTTGCACTTAGTAGGAGAAACAGAGAAAAGCATATTGCTCCACCTTCTCAAAAGCAGGGATTATAGTGTTTTAATTTATGACAAAGATAGTAGACTACTTTTTCAAAAACAGCAAATGAAAGAAAGGAGAAGCATGATGAGCATTGTGAAGAGGGCCCAAAATGGGAAATCCTGATATAGAATTGGGGTAACCTTCTCTAAGTGTCTCATTTAAGCGATAATACTATTGCAAAATAAGCCTTGGGCTTTCTGAAAAACTTTGTTTCTTCTGGTTATATAATTTTATGTCTGGTAATTTCAGCCTAGAAAAAATAAATGGTATTTTCTTATCTAAGTCTTGAGAAATTTCTTTCTTTTTAAAAATTTTAATGCATTTCAGCCTCAAATATACTTAATCTTATTGTTAGATAATGAAGTAATTATGTACTTGTCTTTGTTCTTAAAAATGACATATAATAGATAAACGTATTCATTTTTTTCAGATGAATAACAGGTCACATATAGATGTGGGTATAACTTTGTCTTCAAAATATTGTAAATGTTAAAATATTTCTGAAATGTTTATAATATTGTCATATATCTTTGACTTTTCCTTGTGACATCATATAATATCATCATATAATATACCATTGCTGCTAATTTTCAGGAAGATAGTAAGATTTCCTAAGAAACTGATATTGAGATCAATATTTTCCCTCACTCTATTCCCACTAAAGATAAGGGTGGTCAGAACTACATAGAACTGTCCAGTACCTATAATAGATGGTACAACAGGGGTACTACTAATGGAAGAAAGAATTTCTAAGAAAAGCTTTTCTCAGGTGCTTTACTTCTTAAGAATAAATCTGATCCAGATATACAGTAACTTATATTTACATTTTTAAATGTAAATAAATTTACATATTTATTCAAATTATGTGATGTTTATTTCTAAATTCCAAAAAATTAGAATATTGGGAATATTATATTGATGTCCTTTGAACATTGATAAAATTATAAATATAAATATATGTTTTTAATTTTTAATTTATAAATATAATTCTTAAAATTATAAATAAATAAATAAATATATACATATATACACACACACATGCACGCACACAAACACAGTTGTAAACAAGAGTTCAGAGTTTTCCACCAGGAAGGTAACTTCAGACAGGGCAAGGTGTAATCAATTTTCCCAAATCACATAAAGTAACCAAGTATGTTATTGGGAAACAAGTGTTCTAATACTTGTTCTTGAAGTGGAATCATATTTTTATAATGAAGTTAAATAAGAATAAAATAGGTGTTCAAGATAAGTGGTTTATGGTTATAATAACTTGATTAGTTTTTAATGTCCAATTTATTCAAAAGACTACTTTGAAAATCCAAAAGAAAAAATATATAAATTCTGGAAAGATAATTTTAGACATGTAATAGAATGCAGTACTGAAGCTTCTGCATTGATCACACAATTTTTATAATAAACTTTATAAACTGGAACTGAACTTTGTCAGATTCAAATATTATGTTAATAACTAATAGATGTTTCCATGCTCTATGCATCAAGAACATTAATTTATATCCTGTATTTTGGGACTATGAATTAATATGTAGTAGAATAAGATTTATAAATACTGAAGGGTGTAATATCCAGCAAAGACAAAATTACCTACTTTTAATTAAACACCATTCATGAGAATTTCCTCCAAATTATGGCTATATAACTTATAGAATGTTATCTAAATTATATAGACTATTACTACCCAACTGATAAAAAACCCAAGTATTATTAAAACCCAAGTATTGTTAAAATCCAAGTATTGTTAATGCAGCACAAAGTAAATATAAATAATTAGAGTAGCATACAAATATTTTAGATTGAATATTAAAAACAATTTAAGGGGCACCTGGGTGCCTCAGTTGGTTAGGCATCTGCCTTTGGCTCAGGTCTGTATCTCCTACATCTGGCTCCCTGCTCAGTGAGGAGTCTGCTTCTCCCTCTGCCCCTCCCACCACTTGTGCTCATGCTCTCTCTCTCTTTCTTTTTCTTTTTGCAATAATAAATAAAATCTTTAAAAAAATCAATTTAACATTTTAAACTTTTTTAATGTTTGTAATGATAAACTTAAAACCATAACTGAACCATTTAAGAATGGCCTCATTCTAAAAGTAGGACACCTGGGGTACCTGGGTGGTTCAGTGGTTGAGCATCTCCCTTTGCAAACTCAGGTCATGATCTGGAAATCCTGGGATCAAGTCTCCACATCGGGCTCCCTGTGGGGAACCTGCCTCTTCCTCTGCCTATGTCTCTACCACTCTCTTTCATTCTCTCTCTCTCTCTCTGTGGCTCTCATGAGTAAATAAAAAGTCCTTAAAAACTAAAATTTAAAAAAAATAAAAGTAGGACACCTATCTAGAAAATCATCATTTTTGTAAAAAAAAACCAAAAAAACAAACAAAAAAACACAAAAAACAGTACTTTGTTTAGTCCACATTAAAATAACATTGATTACTATAAAGATAACGTGAATCTTTAACACATATACATTTATACATTCCAGAATAATAGTTTTAGATGCCAGAAAGAAATGTAATACTGAAGCTTCTAAATTGGTTACATAGACTACTTTTTTTTTTTTTTTTTGATAGTCACACAGAGAGAGAGAGAAGAGAGGCAGAGACATAGGCAGAGGGAGAAGCAGGCTCCATGCACCGGGAGCCCGACGTGGGATTCGATCCGGGGTCTCCAGGATCATGCCCTGGGCCAAAGGCAGGCGCCAAACTGCTGCGCCACCCAGGGATCCCACATAGACTACTTTTATGTTAAACTTTACAAACCAGAAGTAAGTTCATATGACTAAAATGGAGTGATGGGAAATGGATTTATCTTCTTATCTCAAAGAGCTAAAGAGAAGAAACACAAAATTTATGTCAGACACTTTTAGGATATTGGATATCAGTTAATGAGAACAGTGATTCCCTGAGAAATGAGAAACAGAAGAGCCAAACCCTACAATTATCCCAGCTTACCTCCTGGAGAAAGCTCTTAGGCTGTAACTTACGAAGAACACAGGTGGAGTTCAGATTTTTCCTTGAAGTGAACAAATAGAACTGGGAGTCTGAAGGCAGGAGGAAGCTATGTTTCACATGGACAGAATATCAAACATGAGTGAGGTGAAAGGGAGTGAGATAGACAGGCAGAAGGAAAGAGAATATAAGAACATGAGAGAGTGCACAAACACTGGAGATCTGAAAATGAACCCCTGTGATTCTTTAGCTGCCTATGATATGGAAGAGAGGACATAACATGAGAAACGGGAAGGAGTCATCTAAAAAGACTGCAAAGAACAATGCACCCGAATTATACAGTAAAGAGAATAGTTCTTTTTCTACCAGTCAAGTTGAAAAACCTCATAATTCATAGGGGTATTGGATAGAGTTCAGAATGCTTTTGCATCTGTGCTGATATAAAATTAGCCTGAAATTAAATGCTGCTCTGGCCCTGCCTAATAAAGCTTATCCACAAGACTTCAACACAATCAAAAGTTTCCAAGTAAATTATCTGTGTCCTAAATCAAAACTCAAAAATGTTGATAGGAATGAAAAAAAAAAATTCCATGCCCAACAAAGTAAAATTTGCAAAATAAAAATTTATGAAACAAACAAAGGAGAATGAAGACAGGGTATATACTGAGGAGGAAATGTTATCAATTGAGTCAACCTCAAAATGTTACAGGTACCAGAATCAGTAGACCATAACTGTCATTTAATATGTATGAATCTAAATGAAAGATTGTGCATGTAGGATAGTGAAAGAGACCCAAACTGAAATTTTATATATGAAAACTATAGTAGCTGTGATAAAAATACAGCAATAGCATCAAAAGTTTATTAGACATCATAGAAGAATAGATATGTAATCTAGAAGACAAAAATTATTTGAAGTGAAGCAAGAGTAAAGACTTATTTTTTAAATAAATTTTAAATGACATCATCAGAGATCTATGGAACAATTTCTAAAGGCCTAATATATATGTGTGTAATGGGAATTTGCCAAGAAAAGAGGGCATGATAAATATTTGAAAAGAATAATTTGATGAAAACAAAAATCTTCAGATAATGAAACTCAGCAAATCTGAAACAAAAGAAACCTGAAGAAAACTATACCATGGCACATTATAATCTAATTACTTAAGATCAGTGACAAAGGAAAAATCTTAAAGCATCCAGAGAAAAAAGACTCCTTATCTGCAAAAGAACAAAAATTAAAATGGCAGATTTCTTGCCAAAAAAATTAAAAAGCTGGAAGGTAGTGTACCACCATATTTAAAGTAATACAAGGGTAAGTGTGGAAACTACCAAACTGAAATTCAATACTTGGCACAAATATCTTTTAAAAGTAAAGCTGAAATGGATATTTTTTTTCAATTATGCAAAGTTGAAAGAATTAACTGTAAAGACTCACACTATAGCAAATATTAAAGAAAATCTTCCCATCAAAGGAAAAAGGCTACTTTGTGAAAACCAGACTATATAAAAGGGAAAGAAGAACAATGGGAATGGTCACTGTGTGAGTATAATATAACATATTTATCTTACTATCTAAATCTTTGGATAATTGTATGATGGTAATAAAGAAACCTGAGAAGAATAAGGAAGCATATATTTTAATAAGTTTACTTTATTGTAACACATATGAAGCACTGTGATATCACTGAATTTAAACTATGAAGAGTTAGAGAATAAAAAAAAGTTAAAAAATGAGGGTATAAGTGAATTCTGCCCTGTTAAAAGCTGAATATATTACTAGTTCTATAAATTTAAAATGTTTGTATTGGCAAAGCTCAGGACATTTTGGAAAGAAAAACTTGAATTTAAACTAGAGGTCAGAAAAAAATAGAATGCTGTGAATTGCATACATACAAAAGTCACCGGACTTTTAAAAATTATACCATTTCTCGAATATTTATGGTAGCTAGATTGATATAAATAGATTCCAAGGACAGCTCTTTTGAAGGTCTTTGTGTTAAACAATTGTAGACAGTGATATAATTTTGCAGAAAATTATTATAAATTATGGAGCACATAAAACAATATGAAATGAAAATGAAAGCGTTAGGATTTTGTTTGTTGTTTGTTTTGGTCAGTCTGGCTCCTTCTGGCATCGATATTCTTGTTTTTGTGGTCTTGGGTATTCCAGACACAAAATCACTTACAAAAATATTCTAAGCACATAATATATATATATTTTTAATTTTTCTTCTCCATTTTGGATATTTAGGAGTCTTTCTTTTTTCTCTTGGATCCACCAAAACTATAATTATGTATTTCATTCTTGATTTCTCAAAAAACAGTAGTCTAATGTGTTCCTATCATCATCATGTTGTATACATAATGTTTTTACTACTTGTGTAGCAAATGTGATGTCCAGTCAAACACTAAACATTCTTTCAAACTCTACTACAATCTTCGGGTTTCGTGTAAGGGAACTGATTGATGCAAGTCTTTGATGCAAGTGTTCAGGGCCATATACCTCTCCAATGTAGAGCTGGGATTTGGACTGTGGTTGGTACAGAAGTCTGTACTGTTAATAACAAGGCTCTGCTGGGCCGGTAGCTAAATGCAAAAGCAACAATGCCAAAACTATCGCCTGGTGCTTAATAAATGTTAGGTCAATATTCACAAAGGGAATAGAGAGAGAGAAAGGAGGGAAAATAAATAGGTGAAAAGAAAGGAAAACTGTATTACAGCCAAGAAGAGGGCATTTTTCCTTAGTCACATTATTGTTTTCTCTAATTTTCAGGTAGTAAGAGATTTAAGAGATTAAAATTTGTCCTATAAAGTGATATATTTTTCTCAAGACTCTGCTTCAATTAACTGTAGAGTCTGATGTATAGGATATATTAGTTTTGACTGTGAGCAGCACAGACTTAAAGTAGCATTGACTTAAAGGAGGTAGAATTTTCTCTCTGATTTAAAACTTTAGAGGGAGCTCATCTATAACCTATTCAGAGATTCAGAGTTTTTCTGTCTTTTGGCTCGACTTTCAAGCATTTTATTCATAGTACAAAGCTTTTCTACTTCCAGAAATGTCAGCTTTTAGGCTAGTAGATAGAAGAGAGGGAAACGGAGAACAGGAATAAGGAAGGGAGTAAGGGAGGGACAGAAGAAGAGAGGGAAGGAGGAAGACAGGGAGGGAGGGATGGAGGAAGGAAGGAAGGAAGGAAGGAAGGAAGGAAGGAAGGAAGGAGGGAGGGAGGAGCGGAGGAGGGAAGGAAGGAAGGAAGGAAGGAGAGTGAATAAGGAAGAAGGCTAAGGAGGGCAGGGGAGAGGGTTCACTTGGGAAGGAGGAAGGAAGGAAGAGAATGGTGCGGGATGAAGTGTGGGTCCGTCGGAGGACCGGAAACTTCTTCCTACTTTCTTAATTACCTTGCACTTTTTCCTTTCCTGAGGAATCCTTGCCTCCTTCCCCCATGCTTCTTCCTTATTTCCTTCCTTCCTTACTGCTGTCCTTCAATTCCTTCCTGGAAGTTCCTGCAGGTCCTGGAGGAAGGAAGGAAGGAAGGAAGGAAGGAGGAAGAGGAAGGAAGGAAGGAAGCCGTCCTTTCAGGGAATAGATGACTGTGGAATTGTCATAGGACACTTTTGCTTATATCCTACTGGCAAAAATTGGTTACATCTCACATCTAGCTATAAGTACAAGGAAGACTTGAAAATATAGTGTCGATCTTGAAAAGCCTAATGCCAAGCTAAGAATCAGGATTCTGTTATTCAGGAACATAGTGAAAATATATTTTGGGAAGAAATTACCAGTCTCTCACAGGCCAACTATAATTCATAACAGCAAATCTAAATAAGGTAATTTCAGTCATTAATACTGACTAAATTTGTTTTCTTTATAAGGGTTTTAAAGCATTTCTTTAGGATGGCTAAATTAACATCTCAGGTAAGAAGACAGACTGACAATTGGGATATTAAGAAAAAGTAAATTATTCCTAAGTCCAATACAAATACTACCTTAGGAGAGTTATGCCTTTTAATACTTTGTCTTGCCTAGCTGAGCCACCTAAAACTCGTGAATTCTCATATTTTAGAACAGTTTACAAATATTTTGTTCAAATTCTAATTTTATTTTTAATTAAATGAGTCAATAACTGTATTCAGTAACTCCTTTACTCAGTATTTGGGATGGTGGGTTTTATGTATCAACTGGGCTCAGGCTATCGTCACCTGGTTGTTCAGGTAAACATTGATCTAGGAGTCGCTTTGAAAATATTTTTTTTTATAATACACAAAGTTGATGTTTTAATACATGTGGTTAATATCTACAATAAGTTGATATTAAGTAAAAGGAATTACTTAGATATGTGGGTAAGGCTCATGCAATCAACTGAAAGGTGTAGGGGCAAAACTAAGGCTTCCAGAGGAAGAAGAAATTCTATCCAAGAAAGCAGCATGTGACAGGTAAAGCATGGTGCATTTGGCAACTCCACTGAGAGAAGGCTTGGGGTAAGTTTTGATGGGGAATCCTGGAACAGAAAGTAGGTCAGAAGATGGTGGATGAAGTTGAGAAGAGTGAATAGGAAGGAGAAAAAGAAGATGAGGGATAAGGGCCTGGCACAATTCTGGAAGAAGTTTGGGAAAAAGAAAGGTAGAGGTGCCCTCAATTAATGGTTAGGATGGCACTTTTGCAAGAAGAAGGTTTTTTTTTAAGATTTTATTTTTATTTATTCATGAGAGACAGAGAGAGAGAGGCAGAGACACCGGCAGTTGAAGAAGCAGGCTCCATGCAGGGAACCTGATGATGGATTCAATCCCAGGATCCCAGAATCACAACCTGAGCTAAATGCAGATGCTCAACCACTGAGCCACCCAGGTGCCTCTCTAAGAAGAAATCTTAACAAAGGTTTGCTGAGAGGAATTGCTATATACAAAAATGGCAGCTTTGCCAGAAAAAGAAGATCTGAGGGCTCTGCTAGTTGACAGGATCTGAGGGAACAAGGGTCTGTAGGGAGCCAGGGTCAGAGAGTGGGCTGGTACTCTACTAAAAGAGAACACACATAGTAGGCTTGGCGGAAGAGCAAAAATTATGTTAGAAGACAGGGTTCAACTTCTTTGGGTGTGGCAGTGAACATTCTCTCATAAAGGATCTCAGAAACACAGCATGCCTGGGTGGCTCAGCAGTTGAGCCTCTGCCTTCGGCTCAAGGTGTGATCCTGGGGTCCCCGGACTGAGTCCCACGTCAGGCTCCCTGTATTGAGCCTGCTTCTCCCTCTTCCTGTGTCTCTACCTGTCTCTCTCTCTCTCTCTCTGTCTCTCTGTCTCATGAATAAATAAAAGAAATATTAAAAAAAAATAGCTATCAATAATGCAAAGTGGAATGTGCAGTTTGAGATGCCAAATGTACTGTGGTTGAGAGCCCGAGCTTGGATTCATTCAAACTTGAGTCCTAATAAGATTGTGTCATGAAATTGGAGAAAATTCTTCATTTCTTTGAACTTCTATAAACTGGAGGTGATTGTAGTACTTACATTACTAGATAATTCACAGTAAGTTGATTGGCACAATGCCCTGGCACATTATAAATACTTTAAAAATGTAAGTTGTTATAATTGAAAAAAGGAGTTTGCATATTCAGGCTTCAGACTATATAAATTCAGTTGTAATTTATATAGTCTAAAGTTTACTACTTTGAGCCAAAATTTTCAGCATGCGTTTAAAACTTAAGTAGTCTCTAAAAGAGGCTTCCTAAAGAGAGTTTGAAGCAAGGTACAATATAAAATATAAAAATAAAGGACAATTTATAAGCAAAGGAATATAAGGAAATATGGGCAAATAATTATATTAGGTATAGGGAAAATAGTTACCACAATTAGACATTGATTTTGTTCTGCATTTCCAGATAAAAGAGAGAAAAGAGGGAAAATGGTAATGATCTATATCATTCTCATTATCTAAAGAAATAATAATCATTAATCAATGAAGAAAAATTCTATATTATAAGAGGAATTTGTTACCTAGAATAGTGATTCTTAATCTAGAGTAATGTACAAACCCTTATTTTTTTTAATTTTATTTATTTATGATAGTCACATAGAGAGAGAGAGAGAGAGGCAGAGACACAGGCAGAGGGAGAAGCAGGCTCCATGCACCGGGAGCCTGACGTGGGATTCGATCTGGGGTCTCCAGGATCGCTCCCTGGGCCAAAGGCAGGCGCCAAACCGCTGTGCCACCCAGGGATCCCTGTACAAACCCTTATTGAAGGAAAAATAAATCTCTTGAAATCTGCATACCTTTGAAAATTCCATTTTAAGAGGCACTAATGTAAGAAATTAAAGTCTGCCCAACAGTATGAATGCATGTCACGTCACTGAACTATACACTTAAAAATGCTTAAGGAGAGGGGCACCCAGGTGGCTCAGTTAGTTAAGTGCTGGACTCTTGATATCGGCTCAGGTCATAATCTCAGGATCTTGAGATCCAGCCCCATGTCAGGCTTATGCTCAGGGCGGGAGTCTCTTTGCCCCCTCTCTCTGCTCCTCCTCATGCTTGTGCTTTCTCTCTCTCTCTCTCTCAAATAAATAAACAGATAAAATCTTTATAAAAAATGGTTAGGATCATAAATTGTATGTATGGTTAGGATGATAAATTGTTATGTATAAAGATGCATGTGGTATATTTTGCCACAACAACAAAAGGAAAGAAAAAATAACTACAGCATTAGCTCTTACTAGAGAGTTTTATTAAATATTTTATTTGTTTGTTTATTTTAGAGAGAAAATGAGTGGGGAGAGAAAGAGAGAGAGAAGGAAAGAAGCTCAAGCAAACTCCACGCTGAGCAGGTAGCCCAACGTGGGGCTCATCTCAACCTTGAGATCATGACCTGGGTGGAAATGTCAACCGACTTAGCCACACAGGCATCCCCCTACTAAAGGATTCTAGCTTGCTGGCCTGTCCTATTGATTTCATACTTGCTAGTCCTTAAATCTGCGAGTCCATTGCTTCAAATAAATCTCACTGTAAATATTCTACTAGTTTTTGGAGAAATCTGTCTGATAAAATGGTACATAAAATTTTGGATTTATACTATTTTTTGTTATATATTTATACATATATTTAGGTAACAATAATGTGGAAAAATTCCATTACTTTATTTTTTTCTATGTCTTAATGTACCTGATTGTGAGAATTGGCCTGTATGTTTAATCAGAAGTATAGCCATAAATTAAGTGCTGTGTGTTTAGATTTCAGATGACAAATAGTATTTTTTTAAGTATTGTGTTGTTATGAGATCCAGAATGTTTTATCCTAGAATGTTATCAAAAGAGTATGTTTTTCTTTATGATGTATTAGGGCTAGTATAAAGTAATGTTGATTGAATAGATTACATGTCTTGTTCATTGGAGATATAGCTATTTTACTATGTGGTGCATTGAGTTTAACAAATGATACAGGTCAGATAGAGTCAATGTATCTGAATCAGAAAGTACTATGTCTTATTCAGAGAGTGATACAACTAGTTCAAGCGTGATCCTGAGTAATTCATCTTTAGGTAGCAATATACTTTGGTTTGTGGGTAATTATTCTTGTTTGTAAAATATCTTTCTTACATTTTGTTTAAAATTTCATGTTTGTATTCATGACATCCCAGTCTGATGCCTTGTCTCATTTACTTACATAGAAAACAAATAAATGAACAAACAAACTCTTCCTTTTTCTATTTGCTGGCATTCTATTTACCTAACACGTAAATTTGAAAATCAAAGAGGAAAATCATTAATTCAAACCTTTATTGAAAATATTTTAATGTGAGGGATGCCTGGGTGGCTCAGGCATTGAGCATCTGCCTTTGGCTCAGGGCATGATCCCAGGGTCCCAGGATCGAGTCCCACATTGGGCTTCCTGCATGAAGCCTCCTTCTCCCTCTGCCCAGGTCTCTGTTTCTCTCTCTGTGTGTCTTTCATGAATAAATAAATAAAAATCTTTTTTTTAAAAAAGATAGTATTTTAATGTGAGAACAAATCAGGGCATATTTTTAAAATATCAAATAAATTATGTAAAGTAGAAAGCTTCATTAGAACCTAACCGTATATTAGATTTGGTAGAAACATGTAGTAGAAAACAATCAAAACCAAGTACATCCTAGATCCTCTTAGAAAAATATAAGCCCATGATTACAGAACAATCTTGTTATCCATTGAATTCACTGATAAAGATGTGCTTTACCAAGCATTCTGAGAACATTGTTAGCAAGAGATGGTACCACCATTCCTTTATTATAGACATGCTGGAGATCAACAATACTTGAGTAGATGAAGGTATTAAAAGAGCATATATGTTTAAAAAAAAAAAAGAAATCTATCAAAAGGTCTCCGCTACATAAAACATTTATAAAAGAACTTACAATAGCAAAGGAGAGTGAAAATGTGAAGTTTAAGCAACAGTAGGACAATTCATTTATATAGTGTAAGTAATAAGCCAAAATGATTCCAATATGATTTGAAAATCATTAGAACCTAATATTGGTGTCTATTACTCATAAACCTAAACATTAGATAAAATGGGTTGAATAACAAATTCATGTCACGTATTTTACAGTATTATTGATTTTTTGTTCTAATTAGCATAGAAAGCTATCACATAGAGGCAATTGTCCTACTTTAAATGCAAGAAATTTCTCTGAATAAAAGTACAAATGAGGTTGACAGTTTTAGCATTCAGGCCCCATTGCTATGTCTTGGAATAACAATTACTGGCATTCATATAGCAATTTTTTGTCTGAATATCATCTATCCATACCCAATCACATTCAGGTCTCACCCCTGAGAGGCAATTTTAGTGTAGTTTCATAGATGAGGCACTTGGGGTGACTGTGAAAATAACCGCCTCATGGGTTCCTTGGCAATTCAAAATGTGCTAGGCACTTTACATACATGATCTTATTTGATGCTTTCAATATTCATGCCATTAGGTTTTATAATGTACATTTTACAAATGAGAAAATGCAGTCTAGAAAACTTGCCAATTATTATTTATCTACACAATCACGGAGTTATTATGTAAACCCAGTTCTAATGACTTTGTTACTCCATATTTGTTTCTAGTCCCACTGAGGAAGTGAAGCAAGATAGAACTGCATTCACTCCAGGATTATGTATATGCAGTGGGTCAATGCTAATAAAATAATCCCTGGCCTAATATGTTCATACATTCTTACAAGTTTTAAGGCTGATGGAAGAATAGTAGGAGCATCTCATCGAAGTGATAGTCTAATCTAACACAGAGGAACTGAAAATCAGAACCTGGGAATCAGGTCTTTGTTCACTCAAGCTAGACAGCTCCTGACAAGATTGAGACCAGCATGACGCTGGTTGCTAGATGGAGGGATTGGCCGAAAACAAATCCCATTTACCTTATTGCCATTCATTACATGTCAGATTTTAAATTCTTGTTTCCAAAATAATTACTTCATGCTAAATGTCTTCCATCTAGTGAACGAAGGGAAGGATGGATGAGTGAATGGATGAGTAATAAATAAGTGATGAAAATAAATAACTAGGATAGAATAGGAATCATGAAATGACCTTCTCTGTTATGTTTTAAAAAGTAGACCATTGTTGGGATCCCTGGGTGGCTCAGCGATTGAGTGTCTGCCTTTGGCTCACGGTGTGATCCTGGAGTCCTGGGATCGAATTCCACATTGGGCTCCCTGCATGGAGCCTGCTTTTCCCTCTGTCTGTGTCTCTGCCTCTCTCTCTCTCTGTATCTCTCATGAATAAATAAATAAAATCTTTTTAAAAAAGTATACCATTGTTTCACTCAATTTGAATCTGACCCTAATGAATTACGCATTTTAAAGAGAAATTATCTTTATAATTCTACTCTTTGTATACGATCATTTTAGTAAAAAAATAATATGTGGTAACACTTTAAAATATTACTGGATTAAGTTTTGTAAAAGTTCACAAAAGGAGCACTGGGTGACATGGAAATTATATCTGCTCAAGGACTTAGAGCTCAAAAGCAACTTGGCTAATGCTGAAAGGAATGATGCTCTGAGGGAACAAAAGAATTCTAATAAAAATGGAAATGATGACCTACTACATTCCTATGCTTCTTCAGGCTACCGATCATCCTGCCATTGTATGCATCATCACTTTGCCATTTATCATTGTAGGGTAGGCTGGAGAACATTTTCAAAAGACTAACAACTCCTGATACTGAGAAAGTTATAAGCCTTATTTGCAAAACTTCTCCTTCATCTGCAAAGCATACTGGCATTTTTCCATGAGGCAGGCATAGAAGCAACACTGTGTGCTATAGTTTTATTTCTCTGATAAAAATATGTGCCCCTTGCCCAATCTAAAACAGCATGTAAAATTTAACTTCTATAACTTTCTTTTTTAAATATTTTATTTATTCATTCATGGAGAGACACAGAGAGACAGAGAGAGAGAGAGAGAGAGAGAGAGAGAGGTAGAGACACAGACAAAGAGAGAAGCAGGCTCCATGCAGTGAGCCCAACGTGGGACTCCATCCCGGGACTCCAGGATCAGGCCCTGGGCTGAAGGCGGTGCTAAACTGCTGAGCCACCCAGGCTGCCAAATAACTTTTTTTTTTTTTTAATAAAGAGAAAATTAATGTAATTAGAACATTGGTAGTTAATGATAATGGGTTTTGTTTATAATTCTGGAAAATTTCCATGAGCTATGAACTCTACCAATTATTTGCACACTAAAAGATTTTTAAGAAATTACGTCTTAACACGTCAGGGTGCCTGATTTTCAGAAATGAAATGTGAGATTTTAAATTCTGTTCCTTATTTTCTCAATGTGAGGAAATTATTGAGTACAAGTTAGTCAGGATTTCCATTTTGGAATGAATTTGTGTTAGTAAAAGTATCTTGGTCACTAGTTGTTTTGTGATTACCATATAAGCCTTTAATTGATTAAGAGGGGTGTGATATAAGCACCACTTTTATGACAGGAATTATATTTTTAAAAATTGGTAGTTTTAAAGCCTCTAAATATTTTTCACAGCTTGGCCAGCCTCATGTCTAATTTTATATAAGCAGAGTTACTAGTGGCGAACACTGAGGGATTTAAAGGGCTCTATAGGGAGCTTCACTAATGCCTACATTCATATCATTCATAATGAATGTGGAATCTCAAAGAATATTCAACATGTCAAATTTGTTTTATTTTTAAAATGTTATTTATTTCTTCATTCATGAGAAACACACAGGGGTGGGGCAGAGACATGAAGCAGGCTCCATGCAGGGAGCCCCATGTGGGACTCGATCCTGGGTCTCCAGGATCACGCCCTGGGCTGAAGGTGGCGCTAAACTGCTGAGCCACCCAGGCTGCCCAACATGTCAAATTTGTAACAATTTTGTATGAATAATGGTATAAAACTATTAGCTCTATGTCTGAAGATGGCTGGGAGTTATACTGAAAGCTCCACCTAAAACAGTGGAGAGGTTACCAGGCAAGAAAAAGAGGAAAGGTTACCAGACAAGAAAAAGAGGAAGACAGGTTTGATGAGAAAAGTAACTGAAAAAGTGAAAGAGAAAACTCCATTAAAAAAAAAAAAAAAATATATATATATATATATATATAATGTAAAAATAAAATATGAACACACATATACATGTATAGGATTTTAAAGTATTTAAAACAGTGGAGAGGTTACCAGACAAGAAAAAGAGGAAAGGTTACCAGACAAGAAAAAGAGGAAGACAGGTTTGATGAGAAAAGGAACTCTGAAAAAGTGAAAGAGAAAACTCCATTAAAAAAAAAAAAAATATATATATATATATAATGTAAAAATAAAATATGAACACACATATACATGTATAGGATTTTAAAGTATCATATATTTGGATTTCCTTATCATATTAATTAATTATTTTTTTATTTTTATTTTTTTTTAAATTTTTATTTATTTATGATAGTCACACAGAGAGAGAGAGAGAGAGAGAGGCAGAGACACAGGCAGAGGGAGAAGCAGGCTCCATGCACCGGGAGCCCGACGTGGGACTCGATCCCGGGTCTCCAGGATCACGCCCCGGGCCAAAGGCAGGCGCCAAACCGCTGCGCCACCCAGGGATCCCCTAATTAATTAGATCTATTATTGAACAAGAGATAAGTAAGACCAGAAATTTTAATTTGAACTTCAGATTTTGTTGCTGAAAGTAAAATGGTTCCTTCCATTTTTATTATGAACATCAAGATTCTGTACTAAAATTTCCAGGCAGAAAATAAAAAAGGAAAACATAGGGGATCCCTGGGTGGCGCAGCGGTTTGGCGCCTGCCTTTGGCCCAGGGCGCGATCCTGGAGACCCGAGATCGAATCCCACGTCGGGCTCCCGGTGCATGGAGCCTGCTTCTCCCTCTGCCTGTGTCTTTGCCTCTCTCTCTCTCTCTCTGTGTGACTATCATTAAATAAATAAAAATTAAAAAAAAAAAAAAGGAAAACATAAATGACTGTAATTTCAGTTTATTAGACATTTACTGTAAGTGTTATGTGAAACGTTAGGGCCGTGTATGTTTGTGTTTAAATTCCAAATTTTTTTTGGTCTCTCATTATGTCCTCAACAATTTTATCTTGAAAGGAAAAAAAAAATTAAGTCTTAAAAACAGTCTTTCTTCCAGTTGATGATGTATGTGCCTTTTCATTCACTTAATAGTGCTTCATGAATACCAGAAGTCTTACTTTTGATGAAGTCCACTTTACCAGTTTGCATAAACTACAGATTTTAATATGTTATATGTTCAATTTAATTAAATTTAAAATTCTTTCTAATATCTCTTTAGTTTCCTTTTTGATTCATGGATGAAAGCGTGTTTATTTAGTTTGTTTAGAAATTTTTTTTCTGTTTCCCTATACTTGACAACTTTTCAGTGATATTTCTGTGATTTCTTTCTAATTTCTAACGTTATGTTTAATTTAATCACATTGTGACCAAGTGATTTGAATGATTTGAATCCTCTCGAATTAATCGAGGCTTATTTTATGTTTCAGAATATGGTAATCTTCCACATGCACTTGGAAATTTTTTTTTTTTTTTTTTTTTTTTGCTTTTGTTTCTTGGTATCTCTTGCAATGTCAATTAGGCCAAGTTGTTTAAAAGTGTTACGTCTTCCATAAACTTATGGATTTTTTGCTTGTTTGTTCTATGTATTATTAAGAGAAAGTTATCAAAATTTCCAACTACAATTTTCGGTTTGCTGATTTTTCCTTGTAATTTTATCAGTGTTTTGAAGCTTTGTTGGTATGGACATAAATGTAAAATTACTATAACATTTTAATGAGTTGAGTACTTCATCATTATTCAATGAGCTTCTTTATCCCTGGTGATATTTTGTTTTCTCTCTGAAATCTACTGTATCTGATATTAATCTAGCCAGTTCAGCTTTGTTAGTTTTAGCATGGTAAATCTTTTACTTTAATCTATTTGTGTTTTCAGACTTAAGGTGTATTTTGGTAGGCATGTAAAGCTAGAATATTGCTTCTCAGCTAATCTGGCAATGTCTGATTTCTAAATGGGATGTTTTGATCATTTACATTTAATATGATTATTACTGTGGTTATGCTTAAATCTAATTTGTTTTTATCATGCCTTCTTTTATTTCATTTTTCATTTTTTTCTTCCTTTTCGGACAAGTTGAGTATTTTGTATTCTTTTTTTAACTCATTCACAGGCTTACTCATTATAATTCCTTGTTGTATTAGTTGTTGATTTACAGTTGGAAATATACATCTCTGGCTTTTCTTAGCCTACCAGTAAGTTATATTATACTATGTCACATATAGAAAAAAAACTTACAATAGTATGCTTTCATTCCTCCCCCACCTCACAACTTCTGTGTTATTATCATACATTTTACTCATACATATGCAAAGACTGTATAATTATTGATTTTGTTTAAGCAAGCAATTCTATTCTAAGAGCTTTAAATTATCAGAAGGGAAAATCATGATAGGCTCTGTATTTATTGTTTCCAGTGGGTTTTATGTCTTTATGAAGATACGTATTTCCATCTGTCACTATCTTTTACCTGAAGAATTTCCTTGAACATTTCTCGTAAAGTGGGTCTGATCCAGAAAAAGTACAAGTGGTTTTTACAGAAATAATTGGAAATGACTCCTAGAAGTTGAGTTGTTGATTTAAGTGATGTACATTATTTTAGTAAAATTTCACTGACATTCATAAAGGAAATGAAACATAAGTGCATGACTTCATAAATTTCCACAAAATAAACACTCCCAGGTAATCACATAGATCAAGAAAAATAACACTATAAGCAGCTCTAAGAACTCCTCGTGATTCTTCCAATCATTATATCCCACAAGGTTAACTAATTTCCTGACATCTAATATCATACTTCTTTTATAGATGTTTTACAAATATTATGTAAGTAAATGCATGTAGTAAATGTACATCATTGCCTGGTTATTATTTGTAATATTTGTGTTTGATTTTGGTTGGAGAGATTCACCCATGTTTCCTGTGTATCATGTCATGTTCATTTGTATTGTGCTCATTTCCATTAATGTATCTTATTCCAATATATCACTATGGCAAAACTGAGTTATCCATAAACCTTAGATGAACATTTGAGTGCTTTACAGTTTTGTTTTTTGTTATTTGTTTTTTTTGTTTTTTTTGTTTTTTTTTTTTGCTATTTACAAGAGTGGTTTTTGTGAACATTCTTTTTCATATCCTTTGGTAAATATATAAACAAATTTTGATTTAGCATATGTCAAGAAGGGAAATTCCTTGGGCCATGTATGTTCACATAGTAGAACTTTGTAGATGTTGCCAAACAGTTATCCAAACTAATTGATAAAATTTACTCTCTCAAGGGACGCCTGGGTGGCTCAGCAGTTGAGCGCCTGCCTTCAGCCCAGGGCACATCCTGGAGTCTGCATGGAGCCTGTTTCTCTCTCTGCCTATGTCTGCCTCTCTCTGTGTGTCTCTCATGAATAAATAAATAAAATATTTTTAAAAATTTACTCTCTGAAAAGTGCTGTAAGAAATTTCCAATTCATGCACATCCTCAGTAATATTTACCATTGCCTGTTTTCCCTTTAGTCATTATGATAACTACATGGTAATATCTCTGTGGTTTCACTTTAATGGAATAAGTGACTGCATATCCTTTTTGAAGTGCGTGTTCAAGTATATTGTTCACTTATTGCTATTTTATTATAAATTTGTAGAAGCTGTTTAGTATTTGATTAATTTTTAATTCATATCATGTTTTTTAATAAGTAGAAATTCTTAATACTAATTTTCTCTTAGTTATTATTTGTCTCTTAGTTTAGCATTTCTTGGACCCTTCTAAAGGAATATATAGATTCTCCACAATTATCGAAATTTTCTGTGTTTACATGTAGAAACTTAATTTGTATCACTTATACAAATTTAATTGAATATTTTGATATTCAATGAGAAATTGTTACTTATGCATCAAAAAACATGTTCATTGTTTGCATATGCATGTACAATTGAATATTGAAAATAAAATCCAACAAATAATTGAGCAATAATTGAAAAATAAGCAATACCTCTCTACATTGAGGTTTCACATTTGCCATAATCAGGGATTATTAGTGGATCAGGGATGGTTACTGGATGGATCGCTGTTGTAACTTATATCTTCCATTGGATAATTTCTCAACTCATTGGCAAATAGCACATTATAATAAGTTTACAATATGATTTTATATATGTAGCTTAAATTTCGCATATACTTGAAGGTGGGATTACTGTCTTTCTGCTTGATATACGTACTGTTCTTCTAAGCATTGTGATATGACAGGAACTTACATAACATCTTTTCAATCTAGTCTAAGAGTGGTTGCCCTTCATTTGCTTTTCAATCCTTTTTATCATTTTTGCATGCCTAATCATTTTTGTTTGAATGAAAGATGTGCATATACATTTTGTAAAGACTCTAAGTGACATTCATTGAGAGAGGACTCACCATGTTATATGTTAAGTAAATATTACCTTAAATTAGTCAGAAATAGGGATCCCTGGGTGGCGCAGTGGTTTGGCGCCTGCCTTTGGCCCAGGGCGCAATCCTGGAGTCCCGGGGTTGAGTCCCACGTCGGGCTCCCGGTGCATAGAGCCTGCTTCTCTCTCTGCCTGTGTCTCTGCCTCTCTCTCTCTCTGTGTGACTATCATAAATAAATAAAAATTAAAAAAAATTAAAAAAAATTAGTCAGAAATAGAGCTGTGCCATTTGGATTATATAGTCCGAGTACTGTTCTCTTTAATTCTGGTTTGCATGCCATTATTTTGTGTCTAGGATTACACACTTCAACTGAGATCTGATTTTCTGTGGCCCTTTTTGCAATCAAGTTCCAACCTCTGTTTTCCGTTTTCTCACTCCCAAAAGCTGCTTGATAACATTTAGTCTGTTTTCAGAGGTGTTTACTTTAGCTGTTTGCTGCTAACCTTCCTATTTTCAGGATTTGGTAGATTTCTTTAGGGGAAATAGCTGTGGGTTTTGTACGTAAGCAGCCATTCAACTTCTTACTCTGACATCAAGAAACCACCAAAAGTCCTGTCAACTTTCTTGTCCTCCAGCAGCAGTCCTGTACCAAGCAAAGCACACATTTCTCAACCTCTTGCATTTTCCATATTTCACACATTTTTATGAAAGAAAGGGCTGCATGACTGTAACTCACTTTTCCTTGGTTCTTCACTATGCGTTTCAGGATCTTACTGCTTTCACACTTCTTGTATATCTTTAATAAGAGGATTTTAATATTTTATCTAACTTTTTTATTGTTTCCAGCAGTAGTATTGGAATGCCACAAGCTATTATTCCTATCATAACTTATATTGCTGACAGATGTACTGACAGATTGCATTTGGAGAATGGATGTACAATTCATATTTTCTCCAGCATTATTTAATAGTGTCCTTTTTTACTGCATCAAAATTAGCAGAAGTTTGTTTTGTTTTGTTTTTCTTTTCATTGTTCTCATGACATGATTGAAGATGGATTTCATATAGCTACAATTTATTTATATCATACTGGACTCAATTGGTGCATAATTTTATGGTAACCACAGGTTCCTATTCAGTCAAGATTCATATCAGGGAATCCTGAAATACTTTTATAAGTATAATTTACATACATTAGTCATAAGAAAAATCTTGTTTAGTTTTAATAATATCACATTTTGGAGATTCATTAGGAGATAATGATAAGGTCAATGTTTTGACTAGAAAAGAGGTAAAAATAATAATTCAGAAAAACTTCAACCATTTAGAATCTTTGAGAAACTAGGTACAATTAAATTAATAAGAATCTGAATTCAGAATAGTTATAAATCATATATTATTTCCACATACATTAGAGTAATAAAATGTAGCTGGCTTTTCAAAATTCCTTATTATCCTCACAACAAGTTTCCATAAAACATAGTGTAAAACATACGTAAGCAAGACTTTTCTATCTAAACGTTTATTTGTAGTTTCATTGGTAGTATAATAGAAATTTTTTTGGACTTAGAATGTAATCCAATGCATAGCATTGCTGAATTATTGGAATAAGATTTTATTTGTTTGCACTGAGATATGCCTGAGAGCAATTACCCAACTCGTAGTTTATGGAGCCTTTCAGTTGACCAAAATAATAAGTGTTCTGAAAAATATAATATCCTCGACCTTTAATTTTTTTTTTGCTTGTTTCTGAGTTTGAATACTATGTTATAGGCAAGTTTTTGATTAAATCTGCAGTCACTATGACCAAAGTTTCTGATCTTTCCTTGAGTTCTTTTTAAAACTGTTTTCTGCTCAATGCGACTTTACTTCAGGTTTAGAAGGGATTTTTCTGTGTCATACAGAGATTTTTACACTTTCTTTCTTATTAAGACTGACAAGTTACCAGGAAAGTTATGGCAACCAAACAAAAATATCACTCTGTTTACTTTAGAGAGTTATTTTTCTTTGATCTTTTTGGATGATGTACTTGAATTTACTTCTGTTCCACACCTGAGAATTTGCTCATCTGATATTATTTTTTGAGGGTTTTTTTTCTTCATCTGCTCATTTCATTGCTGTTACCACAAATATACCATGACTTTCAGAGTTTTCCCATTTACTTTACACTTTGCAAAGGGATTTTTGTCCTAAGAAAAAGCTTTGGGAAATATTAAATATCAAGTTATGATGTATCAAATTTTAATACATTTAAGAAATCTGTTTTTTTTTTCATTTTTATACTTGATGTTACACAATTGGAAGTATATTGTTTACTGAATCATAATTTTACTGAGACTGAGTTACTTAAGTTAACTGTCATTCAAAATGTTATATAATACCCTACAGGTTACTCAGTAGACATTATAAATAATATAGTTAATTTTGTTAGTGATCTTTAAAAAACCTTGAAGTCTTATTTTATTGTGGCTTCAACTACAGCATGGTTCAGTCTTATAAATAGCAGTTTCTATTAAAGTAGTACATGTTTTCTTAAAATACTGATTTTTCAAATGTTATTGAACCATGAGTATTCTTTTATAGACAAACATGCCACTAATTCAAGATATAGATGTAGTTTGTCCAACAGTGTCCTCAATGAATACACTTAGATGCTCTTTATTTTTCAATTATATATTCCAGAAACTTTTGATTTTTCCAAAAATGTACTTACTAGGAAATCAGATGATGCATAATAATGACATATTACTTGTATTATTATTAAAAATTCTGTATACAAGTGGGTTCATTTTGCAAACATTAATTGAACAATCATATATCTGGAGCTCTGCTACACACTCTCCATTAGAAGTTTGTTAACTACTAGTAGCCACTTTAACTAGTTAATACACTGGGTAAGGAGAAAATAAGCTAACCCATGAATATACGATACTCTCAACTGGATGAGAGAAATTTAGAAATGTGCACTGACACTACAGGGAGCAAAGAAGAACCAAAGAAAATAATAGTAATAACAACAGCAACTACATAACAACACAATGAGAACAACAGCAATAATTAAGGCTGGTTTTCCAAATCTTATAACTGTTTTTAAAAACTTCTGATTCTGTTAGGAACTGCATTTAATAATAGAGATGCTGGCCTATAATGTTTACAGTAAAAATTCAGATCTATAGGATGATATTTTGATAAAATAGATCTAACATAATTGCTAATTTTAAGTTTATGACTAACATACTTAATATTGACAAAATATGTTTTTCTGCCACTGGCATTTCTATACATTTAAATATACATTTGATATAGAAGATATTTTGCAATATTGCCTGTTATTTACTTAAATTTGGGAGACAAATTCACAAGTGGATATTCTCATTTTGCAAATAGCAAAATGCAATGGTAAAATTAATTTCCTAGGTACAATTGAAAGAAAAGCATAACCAAGATTTGCATCACTATGAAGTTCTCTGCTCTCTTGACAGTTCATCTTGCTGCTCTATCAAAAAATAAGATAAGGGATCCCTGGGTGGCACAGCAGTTTGGCGCCTGCCTTTGGCCCAGGGCGCGATCCTGGAAACCCGGGATCGAGTCCCACATCGGGCTCCCGGTACATGGAGCCTGCTTCTCCCTCTGCCTGTGTCTCTGCCTCTCTCTCTCTCTCTGTGACTATCATAAATAAAAAAAAAAAAAAGTCTTTAAAAAAAAAAAAGAAAAAAATAAGATAAAATGGGCAGCCTGGGTGGTCCAGTGGTTTAGCGCTGCCTTTGGCCCAGGGCATGCTCCTGGAGACCTAGGACCGAGTCCCACCTCAGGCTCCCTTCATGGAGTCTGCTTCTCCCTCTGCCTGTGTCTCTGCCTCTCTCTCTATCTCTCTGTGTTTCTCATGAATAAATAAATAAAATCTTAAAAAAATAAGATAAACTGATTTATTACATGGTCAAAAGATGTGCTTACTTAATCGATGATAAAATTTAGTGACAGCCTTATACTTAGAGAAATTGGACATTGTAGGAACCCACAACTTCCAACTACTTAACTTCCACAGCAGGAAGTAACAATTAGCATTCACTCTATGACATTAGAAATTGAAATGCTCCTGGGATAGCTAATGCTATTTATTCTAAGGAGCATATGGTTCCTAGTGTTTGTAGTACTGTTGGATAAATCTGCTTTTTTTGGTCTGCTTTTTTACTGATACCCTATACAACACCTTTTGTGGCAATAGACAGATGGACTTATGCTGAAATTCTGGACACCTGTCACAGGCACAAATGTTAAATTGTCAAAAACTTAGATGAACTTCAGGACTAGAGATTCTCTAGTCTAGTAACTCTTGTTGACTTCTCATTAAAATACCTTTGAAAACTTGCCAAAATGAAAACAAATATTTTTTTTTCCACAGCAGTAGAAATAAGGGTCCGACATGCTGCAATATGGGAATAATTGTCACATAATACAGTGTTACTGGAATAAGCAAAACAATAAATGAGATAAAGGCACATATTTTGCATTTAGTATCGGAAAGGAGAAAAACACATAATGAGAAAGTTAAGAAACAGACACTTCACATCCCTTTCCTATTGCCGTAGGTTTGGAAGTGCAAAACTTACATTTACTTGAATCCAGTTTACTTGTTTTAAAGAATAGATTTCTGACTCACCAGAATAATTTCTCATAGCCCAAACTCTTCTTCTTGAGTGTCTATTTAGAGAATACAAGTGCCAATCTCTACCATGTCAGCAACTAAAACAAAATCTATGATTATACATTATAGCAAGAATGGAGACTAAACGATTCCTGGAAGCTGTATACTTTTTTGGATAGTTGTTCTGCTGTCCTATATCTAAGCTATGAAGAATAATTGCAAGTGGTTCTCAAAATCTGGGAAACAAGTAATGCAACAAGATATGCTCCCATGACATCCAAGTTTAAAAGTGCAGTAAGTTAACTCTAGATAGCTGGTAAGGGTGGCACATAAGAATATTGGATCTGGTTTGAGATAAGAAGAATCCTCTTAGAGAAATGACATGATCAGAAGGGAATTAATTATTGTGCACGAAGTTGGAAAAATGTCTCTTATAATTAAGTAAGCATAGAGAGAAAAAAAAACAGAGGCCATGTTTTGCATCAATAAAACATTTAAAAATGGAAAGAGAACACAAATTTTAGGATTTTTAGAGAAGGTCTTTCTCTGAATACTATTATAATCAGAAACAAAATAAAGCAATGGAAAGTTTTCTGGTTTTTCCTCTTTGCCAAAATACTCCATGGTGCCCCTATAAATAAGAATTCATTATAATGTAGAACAGATTGAAAGGCAAAAGAAAATCCTGATAAAAAATGAGAACAAATAATAATAAGAAAAACCAGCAGAGTCTAAAATTTTAGTAGCATGACTGAATTCATTGTTACAAATCAACAGAAAGGAAACTTAAGTACAGGAAAAGTGTAATCTGTATTTCAAAGGTCAAATAAAAGATGTTCTGTAACACTTAATAGAAAATTAAAATGTGGTCAAAATTATGACTGATGATAATTGATACGTATATACAAAACAGAAATCTAATTTTCGAGTAAAAGGTATTAACATAATTATATTGAGCAAAAGACGGGGTAATAATAATTAGAATTTTTATTGGAGAAAAATAAAATAATGAGCTGAAAAGGCAAACAACAGGCAAAGGAAAATTAGTTGAAATGCAAATGACAACAAAATTACCAGTATCCCTAATCTGTACCATTCTTATCTACATGTCTTAAACAGTCACTTAAATTTCCCCTGAAACAAAAATATCAAACCAAGAGTATAATTCAGAAAGTAAGATGATAGCATCAAGAAAGTAAAAAAAAAAAAAAAAAAAAAAAAAAGAAAAAATCTAGTAAAGTAAGTGCAGCCTAAAACAAAATTAAGATTGTGGAGGCCAAGAAAATTAAGGCCATTCCACTTTGAGTTCAGCGCTAGCACAAGTACAGCCCTCCCAGGCCCCTGCGAAGAAGAGCTGAACTTTACCTTACTTCAGTTACAGGAAGAAAACAGCTTACAGCTTAGCGTCCTAGAAAGCCCCATATTAGATAAAAACAGAGCCCAAGCCAAGGGCAGGAAGCCCCTATTAGAATGAGAACAGAGCCCAGGCCAGTGGCAGGAAGCTCCTATTAAAATAAGAACAGAGCTCAATGCCCTTGAAGGCCCCATATCAAAATGTAAACAGAACTTGAGGAATTGCTCCCCCCCTTCTGGAGGTCCCCGAGACCAGTCCTTAAAACTAAGCTGAAACCCACCTCGGGGTCCAGGTCCCTGCTCCACTGCGTCGGGTATACTTGGACCCAAGCTCGAGCTTGTAAATAAACCCTCGTGTGTTTGCATCGGTGTCGGCTCCTTGGTGGTTCCTCGGATTCGCGATCTTGGGCACAACAAAGATAGTATTTTTTATTAGTAACAGTGCAAATATTAAAATACAATGATAATATTCAATTAAAATCCTTAGGTTCCTACTAAGAATGAGAGCACACTGAATTTGATTGTTCTCAAAGATGCTTGCAAGATGAGGGGCATATTTAGGAGAAGTGCAGGAATGAGAGAAGAATCCTGGAGAAGAAAGCAGAAGGCCGTTACCACAGTTTTGAAGAGGTAATATAAAAAAATGAGAGAGAGATTATCTGGCTGTGTGTATATTAGAGTTTTTAAGGTGAAGTGGACCACCTGAAAGAAGCTTTGCCTTTTGACTGAAGTACACATGATTTAGCAAATAGGGGAAGCTTGCCTGAAGGAATGAGAGAGAAGAAATACTTAACCCACTCAATTCCCTATCCTAGGTTTTAACAGCAGCTTTTACTACTTTTCAGTCCATTTCTACAAGCCCATTTACAATGTAACCCATATGTTTATGTGTTTTGAGTTCAGCAGGAAAGAAAGCTTTGCAACAGATTCCGACGGTCTGGCAAAGTGTTGTGACACTGGGGCATGGGATATACCAGATGGTGGATGAAGTGCCTCTGACAAAGGAACGCCATAGGCAAATTATTATGCATACCCCAAGGATTTTGAAGCAAATATAGGCCATCTGATGCAGAAATTTGTGGGGTTTTTTTTGAAAAATAATTCTGCATTAATACTGTGCCTGGTAGAGACTGTTTCGGTACGGACCTCCGGAATACCAAGACCTGGATGTCTGAGCCATCAAGCTATAAATTGAAGTGCTTTAACAGCACTCTGTTGTCAAGTTAAAATTGTGAATAAGAGGTTATAGAAGAGAGCAGATATTGGAGATATAACTACATTGCATAAGGAAGTGCCTCATGGTCTCAAATGTTCATGGAACATCCTCTGTGATTGCTTAAGGAAGCAAATGAAATCAGATCTTGTTTACAGATAGTGCTAATAAGCATGCTGGTACCATGTGAAAGTGAGCAGCTGCAAGAAAATCCTCCAAATGGGGTAAACTTTATATGCTTGATTGCTGACTTATCTAGAGGGAGAGATGAGAAGTATAAGTCTATACCGACTCATGAAATGTGGCTAATAGTTTGATAGATGGTCAAGGACTTGGAAAGAACAAGATTGGAAATTTGATGACAAGGAAGTCCTGGGAAGAGCTATGTTCACCACCATCTGGCAACTTGAGGTTGTTTGTTTCCCCTCAAAAATGCACAACAAAGTAACTCATAGACAAAGGAGTTTCTCCAATATCAGATGATTAAGATAATCTATTCTGCGGGTGTCAGTTATCTTCCCCAGATACTCTTTTCTTTGCTAATAAAGTCATTACAGTATCTTGATGACAATAACGAGGAGATCCTGTGTGAATTCAATAGTTTCCATTCAACAAGGCTGCGCTGGTCATAGCTAACGGAAAACTCTCAATGAGTCCCTTATATGGCACAATTCCCCAGGGGAAACAGCAAGTCACAAGAAAGCAAGTTGATTAAATTGAACCATTTCCATCATGACATTTTTACTTTTATTAGAAGATGCTTATCTTTTACGTATGTATGTACTTATGTATTTTATTTAAATTCAATTTGCTAAAGTATAATATAAAACCTAGGAGATAGTTACCTTTTTAAATATTTTAGAATTAATAGTTAACATTTGCTTGGTTAACATTAGTCAACATTACATTAAATTGGACATGTACAATTTAATATTTTCAGTATATTCACATGGTTGTGCAGTCATAATCGAAATTTTAGAGCCCTTTACATTCCCTGCAGCAATGGTCAGTGGTTATAATTTTTGCATATCCTCATCAACAATTGTTATTTTCCATATTTTTATTATAGCCATCCAGTGAATGTGAAATGGAATCTCATTATGATTTTGATTTGCATTTCCCTGGTAATTAATAGTGAGCATCTTTTCATGTGCTTATTGGCCATTTGACAATTCTTTTTGGAAATATGTCTATTCCAATATTTTAACTATTTCTAAAATTGGATCAAAATTTCTCTTTATATTCTGAAAACAATTTATTCATTAGGTATGTAATTGGAAAATATTTCCTCCCATTCTGTGGTTTGTCTTTTACTTTCTTGCTATTTAAAAGTATTTTAAAAACTTAATAAAACCAAAATTAGATTTTTCCTTTGTTTGTTGTGTGATAGATGTCATACATAAGAAACCAGTGCCAAATCTCAAGTCATCTTTATTTGTCCCAGTTTATTTTAAGGGTTTCATATTTTTAGCTCTTATATTTAGGTCTTTGATATATTCTGATTCAATTTTGCATATGGTATGAGGTACAAATCCAACTTTATTTTTTTGCATGTGGCTAATCAGTTATATCAGTATCATTTATTGAAATGACTTCTTGTCCCTATTTAGTTGTCGGATCATTCTTGTCAAGAATCCATTGATCATAGATACATGTGTTTATTTCTAATGTGTTTATTTCTAATTTCTAGTCACTCATTTATATGTCTGTCCTTAAACTAGTATCACAAAGCTGGATTATTGTAGCTTGGTAATAAATTTTGAAATTAGAAAGTGTAAATCCTTTTTTTTTTTTTTCCTGTTCATGATTGTTTTGGCAATGCCGGATCTCTTGTACTTCTAGAAGAATTTTAGAATCAAGTTGTAAATTTATGAAGAAAAAAATCTTGGATTTTGATATAAGGATTGAATTTGTAGATCAATTTAAGGAATAGTGCAGTTTAAAAAATATATTAGTTTTCTGAGTCATTAACATGGTATGTTAAACCTCTACACATTTTAGATAATTTGTTTATTGAGTAACTTGCCTGAACTGATTCTGCAAAGGCTATTTCCCTTTACTGTATAGCCTTTTATGTCTCTGCTCAGATTTCTCCTCCTGTTTTATCTTTTCATGTGTCTATCTAGAATTTGTCCCACGTTGGTATAAGAAACTAATTAGTCAAATTTTGTGCTTAAGCCCTCTTAACTAGTTTGATTTTACTCTTCTTTTTAAAGACTTTATTTATTTATTCATGAGGGACACCAAGAGAGAGACTGAGACATAGGCAGTGGGAGAAGCAGGCTTCCTGTAGACACCCTGATATAGGACTTGATCTGATCCTGGGACTCTGGGATCAGGACCTGAGCCAAAGTCAGACAGATGTCCAACCCCTGAGCCACCCAGGTGCACTTATTTTACTCTTTATTATTGGATGTACAGGTTGGTTGGAGGATGCTGCCACTAAACAAGGTGTTTGTGAGTTTTCTTTATCCCTTAAGTTCCACCGTGGATCTCTAACTTGGAAGTTTCCTCTTTTCATCCCTTAGGTGATACATGAGTATGCACACAATCTTTCAGACATCCAAGGAGAATTATTATTTTATTTTTAAGCCTGCATTCTTAGGAGTCACTCTCTGATCAAAATAGCTTATTGTTTAATGTTAGATCAGTCTGTTTCTGCCCCTTTGGCCAGTTGGTCAGCCCCACCTTAATTGATTTCATGTGTCTTGAAGAATGCTCTCAAGTTGGCCTCACATATGCCTTGGTTGCTCCTGAGTAGGTGCAGGCTAACATATATACACAGCTTTTCTGAAACCTAGAGTTGACTATGATCCCAGGAAGGAAGGCTTTTTTTGTTGTTGTTTGTGTCTTCCATGGTTCAATGGTTCTTTCTACCAAATTTCTGATAGTTCCATGACACAAGCAATGTAGCCAAGCAAACAGATCCTCTGAATTGCTCTTCATCGAGCCCCTCATAGTTTTTAACAACATCCTTAAGCATGGCATTTTCCATTCTCTGATCCAAATAAAACCAATCTTCTCAAGCAAAGCTCTGGAACTCCTCATCATTACGGCCTGCCATTCTATCATGCAGAATCACTACACCACTAGAGGTAAAAGCAAGAACCTGCTTTTTTCTAAGATGATACTCTTGCTCTTTGAATGGACACTTGAATTTAGGGAATAGCAAAACTTGGCCTTAAAAACCTCTGTCTAATGGGGAAGTAAGCTGAGAAAGGGAGGTATGGAATCCCAATATTCTTTATCTGCTGTGATGAGTAGGGCTCAGTCCTATAAATATGCACTTGACTTGGGGAAAGGATATCTGCTCCTTTTAGCCATGCATGCTGGAAATGGAACCTCATGGAGGGCAAGAAACAATAGCTTGAACCTTTGAGGTGAAACTATAGACCCAGACAAGAGGCTTGGAGGATAGGAGAGCCTTGTATTAACAGTGACATATACCCAGGATAGAGTTTCCATAACATGGAAATGACAGAGGAGGGATGTGAGGTAAGACAGCAGACTATACTTCAAATGCTACAAACTTTTATTACTCTCATCAAGATGTAGTAGATTTTTATATCTGAACATTTTTCCCATTTATTATATGCCCCCCAGACAATTTTCAGAGACTTTTAGAGATAATGTTTTTATATTATTGAATGATTTTGCTATGCTGAGAAAAATATCTTGTTGTTATCCTTACTCTACTATTCCAGAAATCACATATTAAAATATCTTAATTTGAGGATATCTAGGGAATTTAATCAGTTAAGCAATAGGCTCATGGTTTCAGCTAAGGTCATGATCTCAGCGTCATGGGATAGAGACCCACAACAGTCTGACTGCTCAACATTGAGTCTACTTGAGGTTCTCTCCCCCTGTCCTTTCTCTCTCTCCCTTTCTCTCTCTTTTTCTCTCCCACTGTCTAAAATAAATAAAATTAAAAAAAAATACTTTGATTTTTCTCCCCTTCCCATGGTGTTTCTGCTATAATCCTAATTTATATATTTATAGAATGCTATTTGCTGTCTTTGTATTCCATACATCATTGCTTCTAAAATGAAGGTGTTCCTGAAATAACTCATTATGATTCAAGGCAATAGTACCTGGGCCACAGACTTTACTAGTCTAACTATGAGCCGAACAGAGTAGATGGTCTGAAAGGACAGTGAGATGACCATTTTGAATGCTTAGTTTAGTCCTAAATGTAATGTATCTGAACCAGTAACAAATAGATGGAACTGTTTATCCTGCAGTCAAATATGTGGGCCAGAAAACCAAATGGTAGATATAAGTATGTCTCATTTTACTCCAAATTATCCACTAAAAAATTGCTACACAAACATGTTCTTCTCTTTATGTGTAACATACATGTCTGCATGTATGTGGGTATGTGTTAAATATAAAATAAATTACCATTTTCTTTCATATTATTTTATTTTCTTATTATTTCATAAATGTGCGTATAGTACATGACCAAATATTTCACTAATTACATATTTAATAAACAGAATAGCTCACTGACATTTTGAAAGAGCTAGAAGAGGAATAAATATAAAAAAATATAAAGTGAGGGCAGCCCGGTGGCTCAGCCGTTTAGCACTGCCTTCAGCCCAGGGTGTGATCCTGGAGACCTGTGATCGAGTCCCACCTCGGGCTCCCTGCATGGAGTCTGCTTCTCCCTCTGCCTGTGTCTCTGCCTCTCTCTCTCTCTGTGTCTCTCATGAATAAATAAATAAACTATTAAAAAACATATAGAAAGTGGCACATAAGTTTGTGTCTGACTTTATGACAGGGGAAAGCATGGCTTTGGTGATATGAGACTTATATCATGTTAGGTGGTGATATGCTGTTGTTACTGTTTAAATTAAGAGATCAGATTATATATATATATATAAAACAACATAATTACACATATATAACATATATAGTATATATTTGCATATATATTCGTCTTCTAAAATATGTATAAGGAGATATTTGTATCTCTTGAGTTTATGAAGCATTGCACGACCCTTTATCTGGTTAACTCATTATCATCTCAGCTTACTTCTATCCAATGCAGAGAGCTCTGGTATAGATTTCTGAGAATCTCTTTAACCTGTGTATTTTGGGTTAAAATTTGCCAATAAGAGGAGCTCACAAGATATTTGAAAGGTGGATGGGAAAGGGACAGGGAAACTTATTTTTGAAGATAGTTGTGGTCAGACAAGATGGCCCTGTAGACTTTTCCATGACTTCCTGATGCTCTATCATGATAACTAGAGGTGTCAGATTTTGCAGTTCTCTATTATGAGCTTGTGTTTTGTTATTTTAAATATATTGGTGGTTTCACAGACCTCTCCACTTGTTCCTGTTTCATAACCATAGAGGTGCTATGCTCCTCAGAACTGGTACTAATGCCACTTTCTCATATCCTCTGGCTATAGTCTTTCAGATCTTCATACCCTAAGCTCCATCCACGTATGTATAAGCCCTTATTCTTACATTTATCCCCTTTATTCCTCTAACACATGTAGTGGTTAGTTTTTCTGATGAAGCTGAGATTAACATAACCACATATGTCCCCTGTAGTAGAAGCGTGGTCAGTTAATAAAATTCTCATATACATTTGCAACAATATGGATGGAACCAGAGAGTATTAGGCTAAGTGAAATATATCAGCTGAAGAAAGACAAACACCATATGATTTCACTCATGTATATTTAAGAAACAAAACAAATGAATAAAGGAAAAAAGAGAGAGACAAATCAAGAAACAGACTCTGAACTATAGAGAACAAATTGATGGCTATGAGAGGGGAAATGGGTGGTGGAATGGGTGAAATAGTGTGTAATTATCCAGATGAGTACTGAGTAATGTATAGAGTTGTTGAAATATGATATTATACACCCAAAACTAATATAACACTGTATGCTCACTATACTGGAATTAAAATAAAAAACAATAAAATTTTTAAAAATTCTCATGAATAGCTAAATTTATTATTATTAAATGTTTGTATGACATTGATAAATTAGAAAATCAGTTCATGTAAGTTACATATATTTTTTAACAGAATATAATGTAAGTTGCCATTTAATTTAATGAAAAATATTTGCCAAACTAATCATATTAGGCTCCTTTCACAACTGTTTGGGCACTCTTGAATTCCACATGTGTGCTTTCTCCTATAGCCCTCTCCAGTGAAAAGGAGTGAGGAGGTGGGAATGATTGAATTCACGGAAGTTGTATTAATTATACATATTATAATAGCATTTAATAATTAAACTTGTTCTTTTGTATTAAGGCTCAGACTTGTGGATTTACATAGGGAGATATGTAAAGCTTTAAGTTTTGACAATTTTTCCCCTGGAATTCTCATGTCAGATAATGGTCCATTTAAGGAGATTCTGACCCTTTAGAATGGAGGCAAAGCAGTGGAAACAATGCCAATTCACATTGCTGAGGAACTGCTACAAAATGGGATCAAGAGGACTTGTAAAACCTCACGTGGCCAGAAGTGTGGCAAATGGATCTTAACCAGTAGCTTGGCGAGGCCCTTATTATTAGCATGTCAGTAACATGATTCTCCCCACATTTGGACCCCTTAGTTCTTTCATATTTGCCACAACATCATCAATACAAATTAATAAACTTTAACTTAATAATTTATTATTAGCAATAATTAATATCTTATTATTAACAAATTAATAAACCACATTTATTTGAGGCATATTATTTTGGGTTTTTTTTTCAAATAATCCAGTGTAAATCCTTTGCCAGACATCATGAGAAAAAGCAGGAGTGTAAATTCTTGCACATTCCAGTGGACATCCTTTTAGTTGTCAGACACCTAAGTTTGCTTATAAAGTCTGAGAGTAAATCAGTGATAATCAAGGAGCCTGGGAGACTAGACTAATCTAGCCAGGATGATTTCTAAGCATACTAAATATATAAACTGCCTTTCAGGTCTGTATTCTTGGATTTTACAGGGTGTACTTTGAGATCAATTGTTTTTAAAAGGGCAATAGTAAATCTGTTTATATACAAGTCTCAGCTGACTGTACCCAATTTATTACCAGGCCAACATAAGTCACTTACTCGAGTGTGCCAGTTGTATAAAAATATAGTAAAGTGAAAACTTATGGGGATTACAGATGACTAAAGAAATTCTCAGACATGGTGTATTGTTTGGTGTTGTCGATGGGTGAACACACTACAAAATGTGACTTTTATCCAGGATAATCATCAGTCAAGAGCAGTTATATTCCATTCTACAAGAGTAGAACTGTTTGAAGCATTTCCACTCTCACAATCTGATATTTATTTTCAGGCAACCCTCTTAAAAAATTCACTAGAGAATTGAAACAACTAAAACATTCCTCCTTAGGCAAACTCAGTAACCTGGAAGCTTTATACCTTCTAGCACAATTCTGAGCAAACTTCAAAATTATCATCGGTGTGCTGGTGAAACATTGTTGGGAGTACTAAACAGGACTATGAATAATATAAGTAAGTAACAGTTGGGCTTGGTGTTTTTGAGTTACTATTTGTTTCCTGAAGACTTTAGAAAAATTTCTCAACTCAAAGTCTTCAGCTCAGACTAATTTATTTATTGGTTATTTTTACAGATCAGAACAGTGACCGATATGTTTTTTCCTCTTGCACTTAATTTGGAACATAGATAATGTGTTTGTTGTGTATGATATTTATGTTGCTAACAAGCATTTTCTTATTTCCAATTTCATTAGCCTGGAATGCTCCCTTCCACTTTGTTTTTAACAAAGTGTGATTAATGCGGTTAAATAAAATGTGAGTGTGATTATCTCAGATTTAAAAGGTTTCCCATCTAACTGAGATCATTATTTGGATGTCAATAAGCATCTGAAACTTAACCATGTTCAAAATTAAAGTCTTTTCATCCACCTCCTCCTATTCATGTGATATATCTTACTTTCACAGTTTTAGCTATTATTATTATTAGAAATTAAAATGTAACAATAGTTCAAAACCTTGGTGTACTTTTTACTTTTTCTTTCTTACACATTTATAATTCAATTTGTCAGCAAATCTGGTGGGCTGTAGATTCAAAATAATTGGCCATGATCACTGGCACTGTATAGATCTGGTCCAAGTCACCATCATCTCTCACCTGCATTGTTAACGGTCTCCTCACTGGTCTTCTTACACCGGCATTACCCACCTTCATTCTAGCCTCAATACAACTTCAGTGATCCTGTCAAAGTGTTTGGCACTCTTTTGTACTAAAGCCAGCAAAGCTTCACATTTCCCATAGAGAAAAGTCAGATTTCATATAAGTTCCAGTGCAATCTCCAGTGCCTATCCTTTCCCGCCATCTTCTTTCCTATTTGACCTCATTCCTTGTTGCTTGATTACAACCACCACTCTTCTTGCGCCATCTTGGCTTCATTGCTGGTTCCTTACATATACCAGATATTCTATTACCCTAGTGCTTTTGCCCTTTGAATACAATATCTAAAAATTTGCTCCCTCATCTCCATCTAGATTTTAGTCCAAATTTACATTTTTGTAATGAAATCTTTTCTCTCCTCCATATTTAATATTAAATAATTCCCACACCCAATATCTCTTCTGAAGTGTTTTAAACTTTCCATATCTGCTTTTTACAGAACACTTATCACTACCTAACATCATTTATATCTTACATTTTTTTTGTATTATCTTTCCCACTAGTATATAAGCTCCATAAGAAGTTGTTATCTGTTTCTTTTGTTCAACAGTATATCCCTAAGGATTGGAAGACTGGCTGGCACAAAATAATGGTAAATTAATATCTATCAATGAATAATTTAATGAAATATATTTTTTAATAATCATGGACCCAATGCAATTAAAATGTATTTCCTATTCGATAATGGTATGCAATATTAAGAGCTATTAAAAAGGATACCAAAAGTATACAGTTGGGCAATGTATTGCTACCTACAAAACATTTCGAAGCACACACCATCTGAAACACTAGAGACTCCAGTGTAGTTTGCAGATTTCTTCACTCCAAATTATCTCCCAGTGTTTGAGGTTTTAAAATTATTATCATTATTTTTAAAGATTTTATTTATTTATTCATGAAAGATACAGAGAGAGAGAGAGAGAGAGAGAGAGAGAGAGAGAGGCAGAGACGCAGGCAGAAGGAGAAGCAGGCTCCATGCAGGAAGCCTGATGTAGGACTTGATCCTGGGACTCCAGGATCACGCCCTGGGCCGAAGGCAGCTGCTAAACGGCTGAGCCACTAAGGGATCCCTATTATCATTATTTTTAAAGATTTTATTTATTTATTCATGAGAGACACACACAGAGAGGCACAGACATAGGCAGAAGAGAGGCAGGCTCCCTGCAGGGAGCCTGTTGTTGGACTTGATTCTAGGACCCTAGGATCAAGATCTGACCCAAAGGCAGACACTCAAGCACTAAGTCACCCAGGTCCCCCAAGGTTTTAAAATGGTCTTAAAAAATATTCTTGCTTTTCTTTTGGCAAAACTATAGCAGCTAATTTATTTTTATCTATAAAATTAACAGTAAATTTATAATTCTAGTTAGTCATTATTTTCATAAAAGAGGCTTTCTTATGAATACCATGACAAACCTTTGAAGTGTTGATATTTAGTGTGGTCCTTCATCACTAGGTAGAGTAAAAGGCAACTCATTATAAGGGCACACAATTTAAGATACAAAATTATGCTACACTTAACCAAAAATTGGGTATTTTCTAAGTTTTATGGGAAGATAGAATACTTACACCTTGTATGCAACAGAAAAATCTTTCAGTAGAGCAAAAATACAAGTAGCAGCCTTTGGAGATTATTATAATAGTTTTATTATTTAAAAGCAAGAATAAGAGGCACTGGGTGGCTCAGCGGCTGAGCATCTCCCTTTAGCTCAGGTCATGATACCATGGTCCCGGGATCGAGTCCCTTGCAGGGAGCCTGCTTCTCTCTCTGCCTATGTCTCTGCCTCTCTCTCTCTCTTTCTCTCTCTCTCTCTCTCTCTCTCTCTGTGTCTCTCATGAATAAATGAATAAAACCTTAAAAAAAAAAAGGAAAAGCAAGAATAGGAGTTTGATGTATCCTAATACAAATGGTTCTAAATTACTTAAAGCTCTTATCTTAGAGAGCTACTTAAGCAAAGTAACACTGGCTATAAGAAGACAGTTTAAAATAAAAAAGGAAGATAATCCATTTGGTTGGATTCATTGATTGTTTTTACTTTGAAAATTATGTGCTGAAGCAGGCATCAGGCTACTCAAATGTTGCTTCTGACACACAGCTACTATACACTGCTGTTGAAAAATGTGAAAAATGCCTTCATCAGCTTTGTAGAGTTTGTGTTCTCTTTCTTGAACCAGAGCAAATCATGCCTTCTTACTGCTTTCCATGTTTCTGTCTTCCATCTTATAATAAGAGAAATCAATAGATTTGAACTTGATACCAAAGAAAATTACATTCAAACCTTGATTTTTCTCTATAATTTTATATAATTTGCATTAAAATAAATATAATTAATGGTGTACTGTAAAGCGCAACATTGTATACTTTTTGATACAATAAAATAAAACTTTAAAGAATATTTAAGGATCTCATTTTTAATGTCAATTATCAAGAACAATCAGGACGTTTTTTTGAGACCGCAAAACAAATTCTAATAGAAAATATTTTCCCCGCTGCCAAAAACTAGCAGTGCTGGATTACTCTCAAGATATGTCACTTTTTCTGGCCTGTTTAAAATGTTTATTCTTGGCCTCTAAAGCCCTTTTTTTAATATAAAACTATATAGTTAGTAAGTTCCTTTCCACAGGGAGAGTCATTTTTCATTACTAATTATAATGCAGAATTTCTGTAAAGTTTCAATAAAAATATCTAGGAATGTAGCAGGAGGTTTTGCTTGTTTGTTTGGTGTAATTTATAGCAATTCAGAGATGTCTCGGTAGCTCAGTGGTTGAGTGTCTGTCTTCAGCTCAGGGCATGATCCCGGAGTCTGAGATTGAGTCCCTGCATTGGGATCCCTGCAAGGAGCAGGCTTCTCCCTCTGCCTGTGTCTCTGCCTCTCTCTCTTTCATTCATGAATAAAAAAATAACATATTTAAAAAAAATAAAAATACAGAAATAAAGCAATTCACATAACATAATTTAACTTCACACAAAATATTCTTTTATGACATTGAAATTTAATGTTTATCAACCTAGGTATTATAGTCAGATTTAAATTATCACTTAAAAATACTTTTAGTAGTGAAATAGCATATACATTTGAAAGAAAACATTATTTAAATTATTTTTGTGTCTCTCTTCTTTTACAAAAAAGTAAGCCTTTTTTAGGTTATGCATGGTGGTTCTTATAAACTAAGAGCCAAAGATTAGCTGAATCTTAGATGGAACAAGGACCTAGAAAACTATCATAGTGAGAAAATACAGATGCATTGTCTCTTGTCCTCTCCTTTCTGTGAAAATAGGCCTCATTCTTCTTAAATATTGCAAATTGGTGTGTTTTTTTTTTTGCTTTTTTATTCATATGATAGGATATGATTGCTCCACTCTTCCTAAATTTATGTAATATAATGCTAGTCATATCAAAAGTGAGTGAAAAGTGTCGATCAAAATTCTGAGTTTCAGAGAAAGAGAATATGATTGCTTCACTTGAATAATGTTTCCAGGGATGGCCAAATTGGCTTGAGGCAGAGAAGTAAAGTTTATAAAATTTACACATGCCTGTCAAGGGTTTATCTCCACAGATCTAAAGGTATCAAATTTGATAAATGAGATCTGAGTGTCATATAGCTATTATTAAACTACAAACCAATTTTAATCTTTTGAGATTAAAATCCTGTAGTTCAAAAAGGATACTTTAGGGAAAAAAAGATGGAATTGACATGTTAAATTTCATATGTTCTGTATGTGGCAGGAAGACTTAAAGAATTTTTTGTGTTTCTAGGCCCATGAATCACAGAATTTTGAAATAACAACAATACTTACAACTTCAACAGAAAAACACCCATTCAAAAATGCAAACAATGAGGATTATGCACTCTGGTGGAACCCGGGCTCCAATTTTACTAGTTGTATTCTTATGGACATGTTACAAAACTTTGGTTTTTTTTCCCTAGATATTTTATCCTAAAAGCCAGTTTCTTAAGTCCATAGGCTTTTTGGGAAAATTAACTCATGAAATCAGCACCTTGATGGGTTTCTGTAAAGTAGTTTACATGCAAATGGTAAATAAGCAATGATGTTGCTATAGCAAGGAATTTATCCATACTACATTTTCCCTAACATTTTAAAATATATTTTTTGTTCCTCTGGATAAAAGCATCCACACTCAAAGTGAAATACAAACTAGAAATGTCAAAAATGTAACACAGTGAATACTTTACATGATATCCAATCATCTCATGCTCTTTTTGTTCCTCAGTTTGGCACCAGATTCTCTTCTGGATCTGCTTATTTCATAGTTCCAGCAGATTTGTACACTTTCCTCATGTCTCCATAACTAAGCAACCACAGTAATTCCTTGCACCTTCTGTATCAAGTCTCTCCCCCATTTTATTGATTTTAATGTAAAGTATATTATCTACTGTGGTATTTGTAACTTATTAGGAATGTAGCCTGTTTTGTATATAACCTAGTATAATTATTAGAGTTATCGTAATTGTCGGTTCTCCAATTACAAAAATGTATATGATTTAAGTTTTCTGTTCTTCACCTTATATTTAATGCATATTGTGCAGAATCTGAGGTTTCGCTAGAACTCATTTATCACATGACAGCAGAAATAATACATCGAATAATGCTTAGAATATAGAGAACACTCAAGAAATATTACTTATTGTTACCATTGTGCTCTTTCTTTCAAAAGCTAGTACTAAATCAAAAGGAGAAGCAAACAAAATACTAATCTAGTCAACAAAGATTAACTGATTGCTTTTTAAAGTAAAGGCATTTTGCACGTGCTGTGAGTGCAAAGATGAATAGGACATTATCTCTGCCTGGAGGAAGCTCACAAATATATCAGATATCATAACATTAAATGTCATTATTAAAGCATGAATAAACTTCTATGGGCAAAACAACGTAGATTCATACTTTCTAGTCAAGTGGAAAATCCATGTGACACTTTATTGTGGAGCAGGCAATATGTGACAGACTAGCAGAGGGTCTAGATTTGTTCTTATCTTTTTTTTTTGTATATTTTTTTTATTTGAGTTCGATTTGCCAACGTATTGTATAATACCCAGTGCTCATCCCGTCAAGTGCCCCCCTCAGTGCCCATCATCCCGTCATTCCATCCTCCCACCCACCACCCCTTCCACTATCCCTTGTTCGTCTCCCAGAGTTAGGAGTCTCTCATGTTTTGTCACCCTCACTGATATTTCCCACTCAGTTCCCCTCCTTTCCCCTATAATCCCTTTCACTATTTTTTATATTCCCCGTAGGAGTGAAACCATATAATGATTGTCCTTCTCTGATTGACTTATGTCACTCAGCATAGTACCCTCTAGTTCCATCCACATCGAAGCAAATAGTGCATATTTGTTGTTTCTAATGGCTGAGGAATATTGTAAACATAGACCACATCTGCTTTATCCATTCATCTTTCGATGGACACCGAGGCTCCTTCCACAGTTTGGCTATTGTGGACATTGCTGCTAGAAACATCGGGGTGCAGGTGTCTTGGCTTTTCACCGCCTCTGTATCTTTGGGGTAAATCCCCAGCAGCGCAATTTCTGGGTCGTAGGGCAGGTTTATTTTTAACTCTTTGAGGAACCTCCACACAGTTTCCAGAGTGGCTGCACCAGTGCACATTCCCACCAACAGTGTAAGAGGGTTCCCTTTTCTCCGCATCCTCTCCAACATTTGTGGTTTCCTGCCTTGTTAGTTTTCCCCATTCTCACTGGGGTGAGGTGGTATCTCATTGTGGTTTTGATTTGTATTTCCCTGATGGCAAGTGATGCAGAGCATTTTCTCATGTGCGTGTTGGCCATGTCTATGTCTTCCTCTGTGAGATTTCTGTTCATGTCTTTTGCCCATTTCATGATTGGATTGTTTGGTTTCTTTGCTGTTGAGTTTAATAAGTTCTTTATTAATCTTGGAAACTAGCCCTTTATCTGATATGTCATTTGCAAATATCTTCTCCCATTCTGTAGGTTGTCTTTGAGTTTTGTTGACTGTATCCTTTGCTGTGCAAAAGCTTCTTATCTTGATGAAGTCCCAATAGTTCATTTTTGCTTTTGTTTCTTTTGCCTTCGTGGATGTATCTTGCAAGAAGTTACTGTGGCCGAGTTCAAAAAGGGTGTTGCCTGTGTTCTTCTCTAGGATTTTGATGGATTCTTGTCTCACATTAAGATATTTCATCCAAAAAAAAAAAAAGATATTTCATCCATTTTGAGTTTATCTTTGTGTCTGGTGTAAGAGAATGGTCTAGTTTCATTCTTCTGCATGTGGATGTCCAATTTTCCCAGCACTATTTATTGAAGAGACTGTCCTTTTCCCAGTGGATAGTCTTTCCTGCTTTGTCGAATATTAGTTGACCATAGAGTTGAGGGCCCGTTTCTGGGTTCTCTATTATGTTCCACTGATCTATGTGTCTGTTTTCGTGCCAGGACCACACTGTCTTGATGACCACAGCTTTGTAGTACAACCAACTACAAATTTGGCATTGTGATGCCCCCGGCTCTGGTTTTCTTTTTCAATATTCCCTGGCTATTCAGGGTCTTTTCTGATTCCACACAAATCTCAAAATTATTTGTTCCAACTCTCTGAAGAAAGTCCATGATATTAAAAATAAAAAAAGTCCATGACATTTTGATAGGGATTGCATTGGACATGTAAATTGCCCTGAGTAGCATAGACATTTTCACAGTATTAATTCTTCCAATACATGAGCATGGAATATTTTTCCAACTCTTTTTGTCTTCCTCAGTTTCTTTCAGAGGTGTTCTGTAGTTTTTAGGGCACAGATCCTTTACCTCTTTGGTTAGGTTTATTCCTAGGTATCTAAAGCTTTTGGGTCAATTGTAAATGGGATTGACTCCTTAATTGCTCTTTCTTCAGTCTCATTGTTAGTGTATAGAAATGCCCTTGATTTCTGGGCATTGATTTTGTATCCTGCCACGCTGCCAAATTGCTGTATGAGTTCTAGCAATCTTGGGGTGGGGTCTTTTGGGTTTTCTATGTACCATATCATGTCATCTGCGAAGAGGGAGAGTTTGACTTCTTCTTTGTCATTTTGAATGCCTTTTATGTCTTTTTGTTGTCTGATTGCTGAGGCTAGGACTTCTAGTACTATGTTGAATAGCAGTGGTGAGAGTGGACATCCCTGTAGTGTTCCTGATCTTAGGGAAAAGGCTCTCAGTTTTCCCCCATTGAGAATGATATTTGTTATGGGCTTTTCATAGATGGCTTTTAAGATTCTGAAGAATGTTCCCTCTATCCCTGCACTCTGAAGAGTTGTGATCAGGAATGGATGCTGTATTTTGTCAAATGCTTTCTCTGCATCTATTGAGAGTATCATATGGTTCTTGTTTTTTCTCTTGTTGATATGATCTATCACATTGATTGCTTTAAAATACTTTTTTTTTTTAAACACATCATTCCGGTTTCTTTTTTTTTAAGATTTTATTTATTTATTTATGATAGTCACACAGAGAGAGAGAGAGAGAGAGAGGCAGAGACAGGCAGAGGGAGAAGCAGGCTCCGTGCACCGGGAGCCCGACGTGGGATTCGATCCCGGGTCTCCAGGATCGCGCCCTGGGCCAAAGGCAGGCGCCAAACCGCTGCGCCACCCAGGGATCCCGATTGCTTTAAAATTCTTAAACCAGCTTTGCATCCCGGGGATAAATCCCACTTGGTCATGGTGAATAATCTTAATATACTGTTGGATCCTATTGGCTAGTTTCTTGTTGAGAATTTTTGCATCTGTGTTAATAGGGGATATTGGTCTGTATTCTCCTTTTTGGTGAAGTTTTTATCTGGTATTGAGGGTTTAGATTTGAAAGCTGAAGTCGGACTCTCAGTAAAATTTGAACTTCTGGTAAATAATAAATACATTTTTAGTATAAACGTCATAAGCAATATTTGGGGCATATTTATGCTAAAACATATCTGCTGTTTATTACAAATTCAAAATGGCCTAGAGTCCTGGATTTTTGTTTGCTAAATATGGCATCCTTAGATGACACTCAGAAAGAGGAAATATGTTTGCAGAGGCAGTTGGTATTGAAATAAAATAGATGGCTTAGAAGATCTGAAGTGTGATTTGAGGGAGAAATATTTTATATGCAGTGATTAAATAACTTATGAAATTTGGGTTTGGATTTGTCAGCACTAGTCTAACAGAGATTCAGGGCATGAAGGTGGACTCAATGTATTCTAAAGCTTTCCCTCCACAAAACACACAGATATTGGATAAAGAGTATAACATTGTTATACTCCAACAACAGCAAGGGAGTGGACCATGGTCCTGCTCATCACTGTTCCCCACAAAAAATCAATAAAGTGACACTAACAAGTTCACAAGGATTGAGATGCAAATACTATAAACCTAGAAATTTAGAGATTAATATCCACAGGAGAGAAACAAATTAGAACCAGACATTGCCTTGTACAAAGCTGGATCATTAACCTTGAGAACCACATAAAGAGGAGACTATTCCTCCTCCTACTACTCCATACGATTACAATTTTCAACCCATAACCACACTCATTTTCTTTTTACTTGTTTACATTTCTGGACCAAAAGCAAACTTACCTGAGTAACTGAAATATTTGTTTTGTGTGATTTATTCTTTGCTTCTCAATTCTAGGGTTCATTATCATATGGCAATATTAGCAGAGAATACTCTGAGAATTAAAATGGAATTCAATAAAAGGATCTGGCAAAACACAACATTTCTAAGGAAAACTAGATTAATGCTATGAACCGTAAGTTTATTTGAAACCGGCATCCCCATACAAGCAACTATTATGCACACATATGCATCTCCTTGGAGATGAAAGAATGCTATGTAAGATTAATGTCAACATGAAAACTGCCTCATATATTATGGACTTTGCCCATTTCATTATTGTGCAAATTGAGAAAAGCCAGGAAATTATTTTCAACATACTTTCAATGCATTCAGAAAATGTTGATAGCAAATTCCACTTGAAAACAGTAAAGTTATGAAGTTTTCAGGGTTATTTTCTGTGCTCTTACAGTGATTTATATAATCTCCAGAGGAGCCTCGAAGCCTGAAGGCTAAAGAATATACCACAGTGAGTGTCATGCAATTCATCCACAGATTGTTTTCACTTGCCCTGTATAAGTTGATTTATGTGTCAACTTACCTAAGCTCTTGTGCCCAGTTCTTTGCTCAAACCCTGGCCCAAATGTTGCCGTGAAGGTATTTTGTAGATGTGACTAACATTTAAAATTTATCGATTTTGTTTATTTATTTATTTTTTAATTTATCGATTTTAAACAAAGAAGATTATCCTCCAGAATGTGGGTGAAACTCTCTAGACAAAGGAGTTAAGAAGAAAAACAGATTTCCCAAAGTAGAAGGAATTTCGCCTCAGTTTCCAAGCAGCTAGCCCGCCTTATATTTCAGAGTCAAGATTCAGTATAAACTGATGTTTTATGTTAAATTAAAGCATAGAAAGTGCAGTTATTATAAAACCAAGAATTAAATGGGATTAGTTGGAAATCTGAAATCTTACACGTTTTATACATTGATGAGGCACTCAGTTCTCTGGGGCTGGAAAGCACACAGGTATTCTATTCTTAATTATTTGCTCAGGCAATGTGTTTATGTTTAATTATATTTAAATACTCAGATTCTTTTTAAAAAATAGTCCAAAATATTCATTTCCAAATGTAATGCTTGTTATTATATAATGTGTTGGTTTATCTGTGTGTTCTCTTGTGCAGTCTAACATATGCATGACATCCTGTGCTAAACACTTTCAATTACTTAAACTAATGTCAATCAAGTACAATATGTAAATATATTTTCATTTTTTCCCTTTTTTCTAAATTTTGGAAACTTTTAATTATATTAAAAGATTAATAATATTTTTAAAGAAAAAATAATAGACAAATATATTTCCTTTGACTCTTAGTTTTGAATTTTCTTCTTAGCTAATATGGAAAGAAAATCCTGGAATTCCTTCTGTTGATGGAGCTTGCCAATTGCATGGTTAATTGATTGTTCAGTATGGGTAGTGTTATTATCAATATTGTTATTGTTTTTACTAGCTTTGGTCTTTCAAAAGCTATATCCTCACTTACCAAGGGAGTAATTCTTTATTTAAATTACAAATTAATTTATTTGTATATATACAGAAATATTGCAGGTTTGGTTCCTGATCACTATAATAAAGCAAATATCACAAAAAAGTGAGCCAAATGAATTTTTATTCCATATCTTATATAAAAGTTGTAGTATATGGTAGTCCATTAAGTGTGCAATAAAATTATGTGTAAAAAATATACATATCTTAATTAAAAGATACTTTATTGCTAAAAGACATTAGCCATCATCTGAGCTTTCAGCAAGTTGTAATTACTGATCACAGATCACTATAACAAATATGGTAATAATGAAAAAGTGTGAAATATGAATTACCAAAATGTGACACAGAGACACAAAATGGTGCTGATAGATTTGCTCAATGCAGGGTTGTCACAAACTTTCAATTTGTAAAAAAATAGAAAAACACAATATCTGCAAAGAATGATAAAGCAACGAACAACAAAATGAGTTATGTCTGTATAGAGGTATATTCAGAATGGATGCTTAAGAAATTAATGGTTCATAAATGAAAAATTACTTTATAAATTATAGATGCAGTAATTTATCAAATAAACCAAATAGATTGAATAATTTATTAAAATTACATATCAGTAGGTGAATTTTGCTCTTCTTAAAATCTTAATGGAGAAAACTAAATATCTAGGATATAATCTATTGATGAATTATAATCTTAGATGAAATAATACATATTTAGAAACTATGTATTAGGTATAAAATAGGTCAATCTGAGATTTAATCCACAAAAGGAGCAGCATTTAAAAAATGCAAGGATAATTCTCTTCTCATTACCAGAAAGTGTGAGAAAAACAGTTAAATAAATCACAAGATATAAAATAGACACTTATGTTGTTTATGTTTCTGAGTTTAATGTGTATTTGAGGTAATTACATAGCATGTGGCTTCCTTAACATATTTCCAAACTATTTGAAATTAAAGATACAGCAAATATAAATATACACATACATTTTTGTACACATATATGCACGTTGTAGAACATATATTATTGTACATCATAATGAAGAAAATAAAAATTCACTTTTTCTAATACATGAAATTTGTCACTTAATCTTTCTAAGACAATTTATATTTACTGGGAAATTTAGATGAACTGGGCTCTGTACTTGAATGAGGACATCAGAGATACTACAGATAAGCTCTCTGATTTGGAATCATTAATAATTACCAAAAGAAATATAACATAATGAAGTTTTCAATAAATATTTCACAGAGGTGGATTTTTTCTTTTTTATATTCAGCTGAGAGAATAAATAAGTTTCCAGAGAATGGAAAGGTAAGTAAAGACATTTTTGCATTTGATTTAAGAAAAAATAATCTATATTCTAGAATATCTGAAAAATATGCATCTATGTATTTTTGTGCATATGTGTTTATATTTGAAATATGGCTGTTTATATGTGATAATACACAAAACATTATTTTTACTTACAAGTGCGCTTAATACCTAATGAAAATGAAATGCAATATTGTAACTGATAACAATATTATATTTGTAATTTTGATGATACCATTAAAACATATTGATTTTATAGGAACTTATTTACCAAAGACGGTGCAAAGGATCCTATAAATTCCAGTTAATTTAATTAAAATAAAGCAATATAAACATATTACAGCAACATGGAAAATGGTGATAATTATTCTAGTCTGCAGGAAGTGGGACTACTACACAAGTAGATAAAATCTAAAACTAAGTGGAAGGTTCTACTCAATTGGAGCAAATCATTCCATGCAGTGAATATTCTGAGCAATGCGGGATATTTGAAAATGAATGATGAATTACAAAAACTTGGTCAACAAAGATATGACTGGAGCCAGGAGTATAATGTTCTATAGATGGGTAATAGGAGAGGATATGGTAATAATAGTGATGATAATAATTTTTGAAGCTCAGATAAGTTCAAATTATAAAGACTATCATTTGGCTATTAATTTACTGTGAAAAATAGGAAAAACATAAAACTTTAGTTCAAAGATGCATGAAATTTTGTGTTATAAATTGCTACCTAATACACAGTCTTTAAAGGAAATTTTTTTGAAAAGTATATCAAAATATCTATAGAGGTACATAAATGGTGATTTGTTGGGGAGCTTGAATGGCTCAGTCAAACATTTGCTTTCAGCTCAGGTCTTGATCCCAGAGTCCTGGGATCCAGCCCATGTAAGGATTCCTGCTCAGCGGGGAATCTGTTTCCCTCTCTCCCTCTTCTCCTCCTCCCACTTGCATGCACTCTCTCTCTCAAATAAATAAAAAAAAATCTCATAAAAAATATATACATACATACATACATAATGTTGATGTTATTGTTAAGATAGTGCTAACATTTTATTTTCATGAAATTATTTATTATGAAAATATATATTTAGAGACATGGGTGTTATATCTATATAGAAGGAAATAAAGATGCAAAAATATATAAATAGGGAAGACAGGATAAAAAGGAGAGGTGAAAGAAATGAAAAGAGAAAAGAAGGAAGAAGCAGTCAAAGGAACAAACCAAAATGACTAATAGGGGGAAATGTTTGAGTATGCTCCAATATAAATGCATATTTATTAAATTAAAATGCAATCTATTAAATTTTTAAAATTGTTTTTATATTACCATGTAATTCACATTTTATAAAAAAAAAATCATTAGAGTAGAAATTGAAATTTCTCCTTATATAATTGAAACACACTCTTATACTACATCCCAGGGCCAACCACAGTATTTAGATATATCCTTTCAGATATTTAAATACATTTGTTATATGCATACAGAAATATATGTTGTATATATGCTATATATTAAAGGGGATCATATTAGTGATACTAGTATTTAGCTCTCCAAGAAGACTTTTTAAAATTTTATAGAAAACTAAACCTAAATATATATCTCCATGAATTTTCACAAACTGAACAGCTATGAAACCAGGAACAAGATTAAGAAAGAGTTTTGCCCATACTCAAGTAGCCTTTTCCTATCCTTCAGGTTACTACCACCACTTTCTCCTAGACAAGCAATATTTCAGTTTCTTACAGAATATGTTTAATTGTTTTATACTTTATATAAATTAACTCATGTAAAGTAGAGGCTTTTTTATCTGGCTGCTTTAACTCACCTTTATGCTTGTGAGATACATACACATTGTTGCACATAGTTGTGGATCATTCGTTCTCATTTACTAGATATGCCAGCGAGTGATTATACTGCAATTTATGTACCCTTATTTGTCATCCTGCTGTGCTGATATGAACACTCAGATGCCCGTCATTAGAGAATCGATATACCTGTTCTGTAGGCTCTATACTTAGAAATGGAAATTCTGATTCACAGGGTTTACATACGTCCAGCTTTAATAGATCTTACCAAACATTCTCCCAAAATGGTTTTACCAATTTACTCTCTTCATTTATATATGAGAATTCTGGTAGCAATACATCTTTGTTTTGTATGCATTTGTCTTTTAAAAATTTTGGCTTTTCTGATAGGCTATTGTGGTGTCTAATGTTACATCATTATTTGCAAAGTCTAATATATATTGGACATTATTTTTTAGAGCAGCTTTATGTTCACAGCAAATTTTGGAGACATGTATAGATATTATCCAAATATCCCCCTTCACACATGGATAGTGGTATATTTATTATGATTGATGAACCAATATTGATAAATCATTACTGCCCAGAGTTAATAGATCACACTGTGATACCTTCTTCATGTACATTCTGAGTTTGGACAAATGTATAATGACATGTCTCTACCACTTCAGTATCATATAGGAAAGCATCACTACCCTAAAATCCTTTGTGCTTGGCCTATTCATCCCTTCTTCTTTCCTAAACCCTGGACACCTCTGATCTTTTTAATGACTTCATAGTCTTTTTCTTCTACACAATGTCCTATAGTTGGAATCATACAGTAGGTAATTTTTCAGATTGGCTTGATGCGCCATAGTTTATTTATCAACTTAAAAACATTTTGGTTGCTTCAAAGTTTTGGCAGTTATGACTATAAGCTGTTATAAATATCCATGTGCAGGTTTTTGTGTATATATAATTTTTCACCTCACTTAGATAAATACCAAGGAGCATGATTGCTGATTGTATGGTAAGAGTGTGTTTAGTTTGTAAAAAACCACCAAATTGTTTTCCAAGATAGTTGTGCCATTTTGCATTCTCACAAGGTATGTGTGGGAGTCCTCTTTGCTCCATATCTTTGCATTTGGTGGTGTCAGAGTTCTGGATTTTGGCCATTGTGAGAGGTGTGTAATAATTTCTCACTGTTTCTTTTTTTTAAAAAAAAATATTTATTTATTCATGAGAGACACAGAGAGAGGCAGAGACACAGACAGAGGGAGAAGCAGACACCCTGTGAGGATCCTGATGCAGGACACCATCCCAGGACCATGGGATCATGCCCTGAGCCAAAGGTAGATGCTCAACCACTGAACCACCCAGGTGCCCCAACTTCTCATTTTTTTAATTTGCATTTCCCTGATGACATATGATATGGAACATTTTTTATATGCTTATCTGTCATCCGTATATCTTCTTTGATAAGGGGTCTGTTGATGTCTTTGCCTATATTTTAATTGTGTTGTATGTGTTCTTATTTTTGAGTTTTAAGTTCTAATAAGTTAGAGCTAAGACCAAAGGAGAGGCTCCAACAATTAAATAAAGTAAGTTTAACACTAGCTTGCACAAGACTTAAAAAGAGAACTAAGCAGGAGTTATACCACTAATGACATAGTGAGTCATTGATATTTTTTATATGAAAAGAAATGGAAAAACATTGAATGGTTTTAAGTTAAGAGTAACATAATAACACTTGAATTTTTGGAAAAATTACTTTGAAGCAAGACTGAATTAAAGTGGTTTTACAATTAGAGCAATTAGAGTCAAGGAAAACCATTATAAGGTTTTATCATAATTTAGCTGAGAGAGCACACTTTTACCTTCAAATTATTTTCACTCAGAATATTGAAACTATGGTTTATTGTTTTTTAGCATACAACCAGAAAGAGAAATATCCAATGACACTTTGAGTCCTGTTCCTTTTCTTGGTTACTGATTTTCATCACCTTCGACTATGAATATAGTTCTTCTGGTTTCTCTCTCTCCCTCCTTTTCTGTATTTGATAATCTTCTCCTTTCAGTTATTTCACGAACTGAATTTGATAATAAGTACAGAAACAAAAATTAGGGCATTTAAGATTCTACTTACTAATAATCTCATCATGGAAAATTTATGACAAGAAAATATCTCTGAATTAAAACAACAAAGACATGCACATTTTTAAAAGCAACTGTTCTACCCCTTTTGAATAAATTGTAGAAATATTAATCATAGAGGTAAAACAAAAATAAGAAATCATCTTCTATAATTACTTATAGAAAATTAGGGCCCATAAATTTATAATGATCATTTATTTCATACCTGACTTTTAGTATTATGGATCTGCTTTTATCATTACCCTATGGATATTTGTCCAAGAATGAATACACATCTATCCTTTAACAAAGATGCTGATCTTATTTAGTGTAATTTTTTTCTCCAGTAAAATAGAACTTTTTCCCCCCTTTATTGATATCTCTAACATAGTAGGGATAACAGAAATCATGAAATTTGTCTTTAAATTTTGAACATGTTTCAATAATCTGCGAGCTCTAAGACTATTCATTTAACTCAATTTTGCAGAAAATTCTGAAGGTCTATTCCATCGCTGACTCCCAAAGGTTAGACCAAGTTTGAACTTTAAGCAATGAACCTTTAGAGTGAGGGCATATTGAATTATAATTTGTCATTTTTCAGGAAAAAAAGTACCTGTTGCAAGAAATAAATAGGAACTTAATTGTCTCACCTCACTTGTGCTTGAGAGGACAGCTTGTCATTCTATACAGGAATCCGGAATTTATTATCACTGGGTTAGATAAAGTAAGAAATCATCAAATATTCTCATCAGAAAATATTCAACATATGTATATTCCAAGGTTTTTGTTTATTTTAAATAGAACAATTCAAGTATTAAGGCAGCTAATCTGGTAAGAGTTACATACAACAGTGTTTTATTTTTAATGTTTTTTAAGGATTTTATTTATTTATTATGAGAGACACAGAGAGAGGCAGAGACATAGGCAGAAGGAGAAGCAGGCTCCCCATGGGGAACCTGATGCGGGACTCGATCCCAGGACCCCAGGATCAGGATCTGAGCCAAACACATGCTCAACCACTGAGTCACCCAGGTGCCCCCTGATAAGAGTTATATAAAGTAAAACCTGTTTACTGAGTTAAGCTAAATACTGACCCACACATTTTATCTGATGTACATTGGTGACTTGACTGTACTGCTTTATTTTATATGGATTTCAAAAATAATATTTCATAGAAGCAGTAAAGCTTTGTGTGTGTATGATCATTTGAATTGACAATGCATTCTGACACTCATTTTATTCTTCACAGAAACCTTGGCATTTATCTTCTCAAGCACATTAATGTCCCTATCTTAACTGGCATAAACAGAAAGTGCATTTATAATTAGAGGAACTCTGCTTCTAATGAGTGATCTGTTAGTTTTGGATACAAAATTCAATTCTTCTGACAGTTCATACATTTTTCTCAAAATGAACAAAAATTTATTAGATAAATGAGCACCTGCTAACAAGTTAATGAAATAATAACATAAGATTCACATGAACACAACACTCAAATTGGCATAAAATAAGAATGGTGTCTGCAGGTGTGAATGAAGGAATTGTTATGTAGGCTCTGACCATTCAAAAGAGAATGATTAAAAATGGTGAAGTGATTTTGGTGGAGCACTAGATTATTACTTCTCAGAGTGGAGACTAAATTGAATTGATCAAAATTCTTACAGGCAGTTGCTGTGCGAATTCTATGCACGAGAATAGAAAAATGCAATGATTGGTTATATAAAGTAAAATTATGGAAAAATATAAAAATTTGAACTAACTTATAGATTATGAAAAATTAATCTGCATTGGAATTATTTACACTTTTATCACTTCTTTAACAACTATTTCAACTCTATTTTAGAAGTGAATAAGCTATAGGATAAATTTAGAAAAAATGAGTTCTCTCATCTTTGATTTTATGGTGAGCCTACAACTATTCATCTTCTTCATTATGTTTCTTTTACAATTTCATAGATACATTCTAGGAAATGTTACATTAGGAAAAAAAATTACCTAAATTTTATTCTTGAATGGTACTTTACTTACTTTTAAGTGTGTTGGATTTAAATACATATAATAATATTAATGACATTATTAAACTATATTATTAAAAATCCATTATATTATTAAACTAAGTTCAAAATTGGTCACATTCCAGGGAGATTATTTCATCTCCAACTCTAAGTTTATCATTCCTCTCCAATTTATATCAATCTATTTATCCCTTTAGTGTTTGTGTGTTTTAAAAAGTTTGTACTTGATGTTAGACATGTTATTTTTAGAGGTGGGGAATTTATTGGTATTTTATTTTATGACTCCCTTGTTCTAAAACAAAACATGAAATAAATATTATATGCCAGTGCCTCATTGGAACTTTGTAATTAGGGTGCAAAAAGAGAAGGGGAAAAACAAAAAAAAGAGAGGTAGTGGTGTATTACTAAGCCAGACAAAGCATTGCAAAACACAGCACGTGCTTACATACATGTACCTTCTTCAGAGAGGGTATGAGGAATCATTGTAATGTAGAAGGATCTATTATCAAAGGAAGGGAAAGAAAGCTATATTTGTAGACCATTCTTTCTCAAGTTCTTTTTTTCTGATCTCAGTTTTTCCCCCATAGGACATTAACTGCATTGCTCTACCTAGCTTTAGTACTCAGCCTGTTTGGTGAGACTGAGGAATTTTGTCGTATCAAGATCATGTTACTCGTCCATTTATTTCCTTTGAACAAGATCTTGAATCTCATGGCTCTTTAGGAAGGAACAAATCTAGGAAGGTAAATACAGAGTTCTCTAATCTTTCCTAGTTTTGAATATTATATTTAAGCAATACATACTAGGCAATATGTCTGTCCAGTACAATATGGATTCTCCTGATTGAAGTATATTTGGTAGTCAAATGTCAACATCTCTGTGAAGGATACACTTAGGAGCAAAAAGTTGAGCCATGGGGTCTATTATATTCAGAATAACAGGATATGAGAATTCTCCTTCCTCACATCTTCCCAAAACCTGATATTGCCACATTGTTGTTTGTGTTATTAAGTATTTTTCTAGGCTTCTCTTACAACTTTAGTATTTCAATGTAGTTTTAGTTTGCATTTTCTTGATGACAAATGATTTTGAGAACATTGTTTAGAGACTTTTTACCATTAGTGTGCCTTCTCTTCATGAAGTATGATTTCAAGGTTTTTACCTACCTGGAACATTGAGGGAATGTCTGGTTTGAGTTATGTAATTATATCACTTATATACTTCAACTCTGAATCTATTGCTAAATAAATATGTTGAAACTAAATATCTCAGAACATAACCTGCATTTATTCTCTCTTAATAGATTTTTTTGATATACAAAAGTTGTCAAATTTAATATAATCCAATTCATCAACCTCTACCTTTACAGTGATGTTCTGTTTAAGAAAATGTTACTGCAACAAGGCTATGAAAACATTCTTCCTTATTTCTGGAAATGTCATTGTTTTGATCTATAATCTCTCTGGAATTGACACCTGTGTTTATTATAATTTCTAGATCTGAATTATTTTGACTATGAATAGCCAATTAATATAAATACACCATGCTAACTAGCAATAAAGGGAGATATCCTCAACTTGATAAAGAGCTTCATACTTAATGGTGACATTATACTTAATGGTGAGAAATTAATGCTTTCCTGCTAAGATCAGGAATAAAGTAATAATGTTCCCTTCTCACCAGTCTTATTCAACATCATGCTAGAAGTTCATCCTAATGAAATAAAACAAGAAAAGTATACAAGTTCAGAAGGAGAAAATAAAAATGTCTTATTTATTTATTTATTTATTTATTTATTTATTTATTTACTTATGTATTTTACATAAGTCATGATTGTCTATGTAGAAAATTACAAAGAATCCACAAAAAACTTTCTGAAGTTAATATAGAGTTGTATTAACTATATTTTTTATTCATTCGCCTATGTATTCAGTTATTATTCTTTTTAAAATTATATTCTTGATGTTTTGGAGCCTTGCTGACAGGTGAGATGCTTTCCTCGGAGCTGGTCAATTCTTAGACATAGGAAATGGATGGTACTTTTCATGTGGAAATTAAACAATCCAGAATTCACACTTCCAATGATCTCTATATAGCTTCTTCACTACCAGAGGCAATATTCCTATCTGCCCTAATCATCCTAGTGCCTCCTACCAGACAACTAGAAGCAACAAATACCCTAGAGCCCATTGGAATTCAAATTAGCCAGTCCATTAGAAAGGACTAATACCCACCATTTGCTTCTTCGAAGTGGTTGGAACTGGAGGGTATTATGCTGAGTGAAGTAAGTCAATTGGAGAAGGACAATCATTATATGGTTTCACTTATACAAAGAATAAAAGAAATAGTGAAAGGGATTATAGGGTGAAGGAGGGAAAATGAGTGGGAAAAATTAGAGAGAGTGACAAAATATGAGAGTCTCCTAACTCTGTGAAGTGAACAAGGGGTAGTGGAAGGGGAGGCAGGCAGGGGGTTGGGGTGACTGGGTGATGGGCACTGAGGAGGGCACTTGACGGGATGAGCACTGAGTGTCATACTATATGTTGGCAAATCGAACTTCAATTAAAAAAAAAAAATTAGCCAGTCCTAAATTGTTCTACCCTGCTTTCTCTTGTATTTCCCCTGGAAACCACAGTAAAATCTTCTGTCCATGCTTTTCGGACACTTTCTGCTTCTTGGCAGAACATAATGCTTCTTCATGTGAACTCATGTTGTGTGGGATGCCTCTTATTCTTGGGTACAGTGAGTTACAAATTATTTGTTGAATGGCAGTCATTCCTGATCTACTGGTCTTAAAATACACTGTCTAAAATACATAATAAAACCTGCTTTTTAAAACTGTAATCATAGCAAAATTATAAGATAAAATGTTAATAGGCAAAAGTCAATGGCTTTCTTATATTCCAGCAGTGAACAATGAAAATTGAAAATTAAACACATATCATTTATATAAGCACCCCAAATAAGAAATTTTTAGATATAAATAAAATATGTGTAGGATCTGTACAAGGAAAAATACAAAACTTTCATAATAAAACTTAGGAAAGATCTAAATATTTCGAGAGATATTCCATCTACATGGATAAAAAGACTTGATATTATCACAATGTAAGTTCTTCCCAATTTAATCAAGACCCAGAATAGTGAACACAATATTGGAGAAGTAGAAAAAGGTGGAGGACAATACTTGACTTTAAGACTTACTATGAAACTACAGTAATCAGTATTCTATAGTATTGGTGAAAATATATACTAAAAGATTAATGAAACAGAATTGAGACCTTAGAATAGATCCACACAAATAGTTAACAGATCTTTGACAAAGCAGTAAAAGTAATATAATTAAGAAAGGATGCACTTTTCAACAATGGTGCTGAAAAAACTGCACTTCCACATGCAAGGAAAAAATGAATCTGGACACAAATTTTATAGTCTTCATAAAAATTAACTCAAAATGGATTATAGACCTCAATATAAAATGGAAAATTGTAAACTCCTAAAAGACAACGTAGAAGGAAATCTAGATGTCCTTAGATTCAGTGATGAGGTCATGGGTACATAACAAAAGCATGGTACAGGAAATAAAAATTGCTAATTTGGACTTTGTTGAAACTAAAAACTTCTGCTTTGGTAAACATACTGTGAAAATAATAATAAAGAAAAAATATAAACAAGCCACAAACCTGCAGAAAATATTTTCAACAGATACCTGAGAAAAGACTATTACCAAATATGTAAAGAACTATTAAACTCAATAATATGAAAACAAAAAACCCAATTTGAAAATGAGCAAAGTATTTCAACAGACATCTTGCCAAAAAAAGATATAAAGATGACAAATAAACAAATCAGAAGATACTCTACATCATATGTTATCAGGGAAATGCAAATCAAAACAATAAGAAACTACTATACACATATTAAAATAATTAAAATCCCAAATACTGACCATACCAAATACTGACAAAGACACAGAACAACAGGAACTCTCATTCATTGCTAGGAGGAATGAAAAATGATCTTGTATGTTCTACTCAATTTTTCTATAAACCCAACACTTCTCAAAAAAAAAAAAAAAAGTCTCTTAAACAACAACAACAACAACAACAAATGTAGCTTTTCCTACTGCATGACTATAGTGTCTTCATCTTATGTGAAATGACCTTAAGTGCTCTGGTCTGTTTTTCTCACTCCCCACCCCATTCCATTATATTAAGTATTCATATAACCTCGTGCCAATACCATACTGCTGAAATTACTGTATTTTAAGTGTGTTTTGCTATCCACTAGGTTAAGCTTGTCAATTTTCAACTTTTAAGAATCTTTTGTTGGTCTCATCCATTTATATTTTCATATAAATTATATCAGCAGCACATCATTTCCCCCAATATACTTTGTTCTAAGCTGGCTGTGTGTGCTATCCAGTTATTTACTCTTGTTTGCAAAACACTAAATATCACCCCTTACCAAATCTTTACCATAGGCTACAAGGCTATCCATGATCTGTCACCATAGTTCTACCATTTATTCACTCTGCCTGCCTCTCTTTTCTTCAAACCCGTGAAGCACAGTACATTTTATGGTGTTTGCTTTTGCTGGACACTCTGCTTGTTCTACTACTTTACCAGATTTGCACTCCCCTAACCTTCTGTTATTTGTAAACTATTAGTTATTATAACAACAGAATTTTAAATTTAGTGATGCAGAAAGATATCCAAAGTATATTGTTAATTCAGTAATCCATGTATCAAAGCATATATATTTATAAACATGATTTTCTAAAAGCAAAGGAATGAATGCATATATACTGGAATATAATGTAAAATAAACTTAATAAATTATCATCTAGAAAGCTGGTCCCTTAAAAGAAGATTTTTAGTTGCAGTTTTCATATCTTTAATTAGGTTGTTTTTTTTTTTGTTTTGTTTTGTTTTTTTTTTTGCTAAGGACAGAAAATAATTTTACAACACTATAAACTATTTTTAAAAATAAGCAGTTAAAACATTTCTCATCACTTGGTTTATTGTGAGGGGAGAAATTTTGGTATTGCAGGGTTTTTTGAGCTCCATGTCCAAAAGATAGCTTCCCCATTACCACAATTTCACCACCAGGAAAGAAAGATATTAAGCTGTTGTCATTTAATATAAGATAGTACCTCATCACTCAAGCAATGTATTGTCCTCCATTCTAAAGGGATTTTTATTCCATAATAGTTTATAAAAATGGAATAATTTTTAGGATAAAAAGGTGTCTAACCTGGCAAAATATGTGAAATTACAAATGCTAAAGCTTCAGTATGTTATCCAGAAATTGAAATTATAAACACAACACTATTCATTGAACTCTCCCAAAGAACAAGATTAATTTCAATAATCCTTCTGCTTTAAACATCATCAGCATGTGTAAGATTAATCATGTTTCAGTGAGATGTATTGTTGGAATGTTTGATGCATATTAATGTCCTCACAGTTGTGGTTATTTATCTTCATATTCAAAAGTTCTTGCAATCTTAGCATTAATAATGTGCAAAGTCATTGCTCTACAAAATCTCCAATTATGCAGAACGGAACCACTTTTTAATACGGGACATGCATCTTAAAAGTATTTACTCTTATGTAACATCTTCAAAAGCATTCCAAAAAATAAACTAACTTTGTATCTTTCATAATATGACCATCTCAAGAAAAACAGGCACTAATGAAACTTCAAATGTCACTTTTCATTTTGTTAATGAAGATGTTAATACAGTAGCTTCTCCTTATCCACGGCTTCTCTTTCCATAGTTTCCGATACTCACGGTCAACTGCTCTCCAGAAGCAGATGATCTTTCTTCTGACATATTGTCGGAAGGTAGGTAACAGTCTAAGGTGGCATGTCATTCTCCTCACTTCATCCCATCAATTGGCAGTTAATCTTCTCACATCATCACAAGAAAAAAGGTAGGTGCAATACAATAAGATATTTTAGGAGAAAGAGACCACATTCACATCACTTTTATTACAGTACAATGTTATAATCACTCTAATTTATTATTAGTTATGGTTGTTAATCTCTCACTGTGTCTGATCTATAAATTAAACTTTATCATTGCTATGTGTGTATAGGAAAAAAAAAAAAACATAGGCTATATAAGGTTCACTACTATCTGTGATTTCAGGCATCCCCTGGTGATTTTGTAATGTATCCACTGCAGATAAGGGGAATTACTATATATTGAATTTATCAATATCTGAAGTTACCTTTAAATATTAAAATATGAAATTTTTAGGTTGTCTAATCACCAAAGCATAACAGTAAAATTTTATGCAAATTCCTCCACTTTTTGATTTCTTCAATTACCATCTAATACTGAAATCTTCATATATGTTTATTGCCAAAGAGACCACACTTTTGAACTTCAAATCTATATAATTACTGCATAACTAATTCTCCAATTGAATGTCTTACAAATACCTTATAAAAATGTGTCCCCAAAGAGTGCTTCTGTTACCATTGTTCTTTTTTTTAAGTTTTTATTTATTTATTGAGAGACACACAGAGAGAGAGACAGAGACAGAGACAGAGACAGAGACAGAGACAGAGACACAGGCAAAGGGAGAAGCAGGCTCCATGCAGTGAGCCCAATGTGAGACTCGATCCCGGGACTCCGGGATCACACCCTGAGCTGAAGACAGATGCTCAACAGCTGAGCCACCCAGGCATCCCTGCCACCATTGCTCTCATAATATTTTCAGTGAAAACCAATGTTCATAACAGTACAATATTTTTGCTCAGACTTAAAAGCAAAAGATTCTTTATATGATTTCTTTTATATAAACTCTACATACAATTCACATTTAGACTTCTTAAATTTCTCTTGAATCAACCACATTTTTTTTCCTTGTTAACTGCTAACAATGTATCAAGATTGCATCTTTCATTGCCTATGCCAAATAAATATTGTCCTACCAGTCTACACATATCAATTCTCACTTAATGGGATCCCTGGGTGGCACAGCGGTTTGGCGCCTGCCTTTGGCCCGGGGCGCGATCCTGGAGACCCGGGATCGAATCCCAAGTCAGGCTCCCTGCATGGAGCCTGCTTCTCCCTCTGCCTGTGTCTCTGCCTCTCTCTCTCTCTGTGTAACTATCATGAATAAATAAATAAAATCTTTAAAAAAAAAATCTCACTTATTGTACTGGGAGTAATTCTCAAAAAATATATAAAACTATAAAACATGTCTTTTAACTTCTTTCTTAAAATACCCCAGAGAGTCCTGTAGTTGCTCTTAGAAGATATTCTAAAATGCTTAAACTACCCTACAGGATTTTAAATGGTTAGCTCTTTGCTCACTTTTACAGCCATACCTACCATTCTTCCATTTTATTATATTTTGGCACCCTTATTTCCCTTCTCTCGGTTCATAATCTTGACATGAAATCAATTTTTTAATCACCTCTTACAAAACTTTTCCTTTAATTATGTCCTAAATTAATGTAAACCTAACACTCTATTTCATATCATTCCAAAGTGCTTCCCTCTAATCTTTTCTATTTATGTCTATGTTTCAAATATTTCTCACATCACTGAAGCCATTTATTTTTTTGGTCTCATGCTTCTATTTTAACATTAATATCATCAGTGACCATATTTTTCTTTTGGTTTAATCATCTTACCTCAAAACATTAATAATGTCTTTCAACTCATTTTCATTTTCAATGCTACAACTGTCATCCGGTTCCCATCATTTTGCTCTTTTAGTCTAATAGCCATGTTCCTATCCTTCTGTCAATCTCTGAACCTCATTGATGTGAGACTTGTTCCCAGATGCTAGAAATAAGATAGTGAACAATACTGGTATGTGTCTCATGACCTTTATATCCAAATGGAGGAGATGAACAAGTGGATTAACAGATAAACAATAATTAATGAACTATTGCATGCCATTGATCAGACTAAACATCATATAATGCAATACATAGAAACCTTATAACATTTCTTATTTTTACAATATGCAAATAGTTTTAGATTACCTTATTGGATCCTTCCCTGGAACATTCTTTAATTTCATTATTACTTTAATTTTGTTTAAGACACAAACAAGAGTCAAAGAGATTACTGATTTTCAAATGTCCTATAGCAGGTGACGTGTTGATGGCAATTATGGATATGGATCTATATTATTTCCCTGGCCTGGAGAAGCATGCTTCCCCACTCCTGGTTAATCACAGTGCCCCTCTGCATCCCTTCTATATAACCTTGAGTCCAGGTAACTCTAAAAATATGGAGCATTTAAGTTGCACTTGATTTATATTCTTAAATATGGTTCACTATTGTTGTGGTGGTTGTTTGTTTGTTTTGATTTTTTGGTGAGTATGCAGGGAGTTCATTTACTGGACTTTCTTTGTATTAGTTATTACCAAGATGAAAGTGATATTTTTTAAATAAATAAAAACATTCCAGTAAAAATATGGTTAAATTTACAGGGAAAATATGATACTACCAAATCAGTAACAAAATGAATGAGATGGTAAAATCATAAGACATTCAATATGATATTTTTGTCCCCTTCAATCTACACTTATGGAGAAACTCTTAGATTCTGGCTAAGTTGCATTACTTATGGAGACAGAATGGTGGGGCAGTTAGGTTAAGCATGGGGTAGGAGACATTGAGCATGTTATTTCTTATAATTGACATTGTATTAGGTTGGATTTCTTCTCACATTTCTGAAATAACTATTCAAAATAATATTCATGCTGTAAAAGGTGCCCTCTATAAACTGGTAAAGACACTATATCTGCATAAAAATCCCTTCTGAAAAAGTTTGTTTTGGTTCACGTATCAAAAGTTAGACCATGGAAGATCAAGAAGATTTGATTTAAGAGTACAAATACAAAGAAAAACATAACATTGTCATATATCTATCTATGATTTGCATGAACTTTCTCAGATATCACCAACTCAGTTAAAACTATCATTTAGAAGAAAGAATATAAAAAATAATCTGGGCTTTTTAAAACCTGTGTATTTATCTTTGAGATAGATAATAATAGGTAAGGTTTAATAATGAACATAACTTCATTTTGAAATTAGATTTAATTCTTGCCAAATCATTAGACTAATACAAACTTTTATTGTAAAAGTATTCTCTTTAGAATAATCTAAGTTTGAGTGCATTTCTGGTAATCATTCTTAATAATGGTTATAAATCATTTTTTGAATGCTGTTTCTCTGCCAACCACCAAGCTATTTCTCAACAAATTCACCTAGTATCCATATTATTTGGAATTTATTATTATTATTATTATTTCCTTTTTTAAGTTAAAGAACATGAAGCTCAAGAAATGAAATTACCACCCTTAAATTGAATAGCACACAATTTACAAGAAGGCACTTGAAACCAAGACTTTCTATTCTAAAATCTATGTCAAAAGGAATAAGTATTTAATATATTATAAAATCCCACGATATAAATTGTCATTGGTTTTCAGATACTATTTTAAGAAGCATTAAAATTAAAATTAAATTATGAATGATTATGGGATAGATAGGCAAATAAAAAGGGTATTAAGGATTAAACAATAATAATTATTTGAAATGTAAGCATTTCCTTCTAAAGTCACTACACATTTTAATTTATTTGTGTATGTTTAAAGATTTTGACACAAGGGCATTTGAGTGGGTCAGTGGTTGAGCCTTTGGCTAAGGTCATGATCCCAGGGTCCTGGGATCAAGTCACGCACCAGACTCCTTGAGGGGAGACTGCTTCTCCCTCTGCATGTGTCTCTGCCTCTCTCTCTGTTTCTCTCATTAATGAATAAATAAAATCTTATAAAAGAAGATTTTGACACAGATTTTAAAATATGGTATATTATTTTTCTAGAATGCTTTTTTTTAATTAGATATGACAAAAATTCAATCCATGTATTATCATTATGCGTATAATTCTTTAGGCTAAAATTAATTCTTGGAGAGCCTTATCCTTAGCACCATGATTTTATGACATTGTATAATCCAGATTTTATATTAATGTTATCAGGATGACTTCTTAAATGTGTAAACCCATTCCCAACTAAAAGAGGGAGAAATTGAGGAACCTCCATACAGTTTTCCAGAGTGGCTGCACCAGTTCACATTCCCACCAACAGTGTAAGAGGGGTCCCTTTTCTCCGCATCCTCCAACATTTGTGGTTTCCTGCCTTGTTAATTTTCCCCATTCTCACTGGGGTGAGGTGGTATCTCATTGTGGTTTTGATTTGTATTTCCCTGATGGCAAGTGATGTGGAGCATTTTCTCATGTGCATGTTGGCCAATGTCTATGTCTTCCTCTGTGAGATTTCTCTTCATGTCTTTTGCCCATTTCATGATTGGATTGTTTGTTTCTTTGGTGTTGAGTTTAAGAAGTTCTTTATAGATCTTGGAAACTAGCCCTTTATCTGATAGGTCATTTGCAAATATCTTCTCCCATTCTGTAGGTTGTCTTTTAGTTTTGTTGACTGTATCCTTTGCTGTGCAAAAGCTTCTTATCTTGATGAAGTCCCAATAGTCCATTTGCTTCAACGTGGATGGAACTGGAGGGTTCCAACTGAGTGAAGTAAGTAAGTCAATCGGAGAAGGACAAACATTATATGTTCTCATTCATTTGGGGAATATAAATAATAGTGAAAGGGAATATAAGGGAAGGGAGAAGAAGTGTGTGGGAAAATCAGAAAGGGAGACAGAACATAAAGACTCCTAACTCTGGGAAATGAACTAGGGGTGGTGGAAGGGGAGGAGGGCGGGGGGTGGGGGTGAATGCATGACAGGCACTGAGGGGGCACTTGACGGGATGAGCACTGGGTGTTATTCTGTAAGTTGGCAAATTGAACACCAATAAAAAATAAATTTATTATAAAAAATAAAATAAAAGAGGGAGAAATTGGTTGGATATTTAAAGAGGTGTTATAATTAGAGGACATACTATTACCTGGAATTCTTAAGTCTGTGTTATTATAATTCAAAATATTCTGCATAAATCATCTTGCTTAGAAATGTTGATGAATGAGAAGTCAGAGTAATTTAAATGCCTGTACAAAGTACATACTTAGTGCTTCTTCACTAAGCATACTTTTATCATTCAATCCTAAGGATTAAATGGAAGCAAAAATGAGTTTAAGACAATTATTTGTAACTACTCCAGTCATATTTTAACTGCAGATTTTAAAGTAATTGCTTCGTATAAGAACGGAAAATCCTGAAAACATATATGTGTAAGAATTATGTTGTTTTCCATGGCAGAACATTCATGTTTAGGTTTTCAAGCAAAAAACATAGTGTGTGAATTTTAATGCAACATGTATTCTGCAAAACATCCTGATAATACTTTCAACATTGACTTTGTCATTAGATTTATCTCAATTTATTGATCATCCTATTTTTCTTGTTTATATTCCTTTTAACAGAACCTCAAATATACAAAACGAGTAGAAATTTAGAACAGTAAAAACATTTATGCACACATACTATTTACATGTGTGGTACAATGTTGCAAAGACATACACATTTTCTATGTATTTATTTACATTCATATTAGTGCATATGCCTATGTATATATCTATATATAAATATGCATATATTTGCAACTGATTCTTGTAAGTAGGTGTGTTTTATTTGTATTCTTTTTTTTAAGATTTTATTTATTTATTCATGAGAGACACACAGAAAGAGAGAGAGAAGCAGACACACAGAGGGAGAAGCAGGCTCCTTGCAGGGAGCCTAATGTGGGACTCTATCCTGGACCCCGGGATTGCATCCTGAGCCAAAGACAGATGCTCAACCGCTAAACCACCCAGGCATCCCTGGCATCAGAATCTAGGAACCACTGAAGATTGAGGGTATGTGCTGGCAAATGACCTTGTTTGGTTTGGGACCTTGTAGAGTTGTACTCCAAGAGTAAGGGTTAAATGAAAATAGACTATACTTAGTAGGGACTTCAGTATAGCTTTGAATCAAGTTAGTACCACAAAAAAGGATTAATGTGATTTCAGACATCACATTTCCCAAACTTGACGAAGGAAGATAGCATCTTCCAAAGCCTCCAGATAGTTTTACAAACAGAAAATATTTTATGTATGAAAAAATAGGTATATTAGGATATGAGACATATGAAAATAACCAACAGCAAAAAAAAAAACAATAGACCAGCAAGACATATAATTATGTTAATATGACATATTAACAAAAATATAATTTATAATCCAGTATGTTTAAGAATATTAAATACATGTTAATAACAGTATCAGGACTCTATAAAATATTTATGTCAATTACAAAGTGAATGTAAAAATGAAAAATGCAAAACTTGATTAACATTAATAATTCAGTATATAGATTAGACATTGCTGAAAAGTGAATTCATGAACTAGAAAATAGCCCAGAAGAAATTATATGTATTAAACCATGAAAAGTATGAAGATAGAAATATTGAAGAGAAAGAAGATCTAACATCTGAAATTGGAGTTCCAGAAAGAGTAAAAAGAATGAGGAAGAACCAACATTTGAAAAAATAATGGCTTAAATTTTCCAAAAAGAGGAATGCCTGGGTGATTCAGTGGTTTAGCATCTGCCTTTGGCTCAGGGCCTGATCCCGGGGTTCCGGGATCAAGTCCCACATTGGCCTCCCTGCATGGAGCCTGCTTCTCCCTCTCCCTGTGTCTCTGCCTCTCTTTCTCTGTGTCTCTCATGGATAAATAAATAAAATCTTTTGAAAAACTTTCCAAAAAGAAATAAACACGTCATGCAAAAATTATGAATATGAACAAATAAAACCCAGGATAAAATATTTAACAAAATAAAAGTATCATGTAGGCATATCATAGGAAAAGAAGTAAAAGCAAAATATAGAAACAGATTATCTTCTGAGGAGTCTTAACTGAAGGAATGAAAAGGAAAAAAAAATAAATACTCACAGTGTAATAATGTTTTCTGGTATTGAACAGAGATGAATAGATGTTGGGTGGAAAGATGAATACAGGAATAGACCATAGATTATAGAAGATGATGAATGGATAGACAAATGCAGATAAATAGAATAAAATAAGTGTCAATAATATCTCTCAGGTGATTGTCAGAGACTGGAGGGATGGGGAGTAGGGAGTTAGTTACTTTTTATAGTTACAGAGTCTCATTTTGGGAAATGAAAAGTCTTGGAGATTAGTGGTAGTGATTGTTACATAACTAAGTGAATATACTTAATTCCACAGAACCAAATACTTTAAATACCTAAAAATAGTCATGTTATTTTTTTATTGTGGTAAAACATACATATTATAAAATTTACCATTTTTACTATTTTAAGTTTATTAAAATAGTTTTAAGATACTTAAAAATAATTTCTAGTTATTGGAAGTGACCATTCCAATTTTTGTCTCTATAAATTTCACTATTTCAGAAACCTCATATAAATGGTATCATACAATATTTGTTCTTTTGTGAAGTATAGTGTGTCAGAAAGTAGCATTTTGTCTTCCAAACTAATCCATGCTGTAGTAAGCCTCAAAATGTCCTTCCCTTTTGTAACTGAACAATATCCCATTGTGTATATATTCCACATTTTTTGTTCATTCATTCATTCACTCATTCATTCATCATTGGGCACTTAGATTGCACCTTTTAGCTATTATGAATAATGCTGCTGAACACATAAAAAATATGTGAGTTCCTGCTTTCACTTCTTAAAATGGTAGTTTATGCTATGTTACTTTACCACAATAAAAAAAAATCTAATGAGCATATTATTTAATAGATTCGACATAATAAATGCATTAACTAATAAAGAATAAAAAATAGCATTAATATTAGCTCTCCAAAGATTACCTATGTATTAAATAATAGATAACTCAGTGTCATTAACTTTTATATTAACTCTATAAAATAATTTTCATATTTCCTTGAAATAATTTCTCATCAGTCCTTTATGAACACTGTTTGTTAACAAAGTCATCTCTATTTCTTAATATAATATTTAGCTAATAAATATATAATCTAAAAAAATGTTCCTGATGGCTCTCACATGTTAAATTTCCCAGATTTAAGATATTAGTTCAATGTAATATCACATCCAATAACATCTATAATGAGTGCTTCAGAGGCAAAATAAATCTCTAGTTTAGGATTCAGATTGAGATATTTTGCACTCTACATTGGTTCAAATGATAGATAAATAAAAAATAATTTCTTATCCAGATTCATATGTTGTCACAATTCTGTTTGTCATTTCTGAAGAGATTCTAGTGGTCTCTAGAAAAATCTTGCTATCATTAAAATAATAATATAAAGAAAATACACTGTTTTACACACAAACTATAACATAAGAACAGTTTTGTAGTTCCTGTTGTGTGGCTGTTCAATTCTACCATCAAGCACTAGCAAAACAAGATAAATGGATTTCTGGCTAGATCCATTTTTATCACTTTTCCCAATTTAATAAGTGTACATTAAGTTATTTAATTTCCCAATCTCTATGTATTTCATATTTTATGAGCTTGCTTATAGATCCTTTATAAGGAAATGCATAAATCACAAGAGCCCAAATTGATTGCATGTATCTGTACAACCAGCACCCAAACCAAGAATAAGAGTATCATACCAAAAGTACTCTGAATATCCATCCCAGTCACCACTTACTCCAAAAGGGTACCCACTCCACTGACTTAACACAAAACTTTATTTTACTTGTCTTTTGAACTTTACCACAAAAAAAGCATGTGGCAGGAAGCCTGGGTGGCTCAGGTTGAACATCTGCCTTTGGCTGAGGGTGTGATTCCGGGGTCCTGGGATGGAGTCCCACATCAGGCTCCCCATGAGGAGTCTGCTTCTCCTTCTGCCTGTGTCTCTGTCTCTTTCTATGTCTCTCATGAATAAATAAGTAAAACCTTCAGGGAAAAAAAAAGCATATGGCTTTTACTTAATGTATCTAATTCTCTTTTTTTTTCAGAGTATATGTTGGGTTTCATCCATGTTGTTACATGTGTATGTAGTTTGTTCATTCTTGTTGTCATGTTAGGAGTTATTAAGAATATATTACTTATATTTAACTTAGTTAAATATAAAATTAAAATATTAAAATTAATTATAAAAATAGAAGCTACCAAGAAGTTTTTTTAAAATAATTATAAAAATTACACTTTCACCAAAGGTGCATGACCATTCCTTTTTTCCACATTCTAACCAATATTCGAATGTTTTTGTCTTTTTAAAAAATTTTAGTCATTCTCACAGTGCTGCATTTTGATTATGACTTGCATTTTCCTGATGAGTAATCATATTGAGTACTGTTTCATATGTTTATTGGATAATTGAATAAATTTTTGTGAAGTGACTATTTTTTTTTCCTATTGAGTTGTCTCTTTTGCTTTTTGTATTCTAGATATGAATTTTTGTTGGATGCACATTTGAGTTGAGTCTTTCATTCTCTTAATGTCTTTTGATAAAGACATTTCTTAATTTTAGTATAGGCACATTTATTATTCTCTACCTCCGTCCTTCTTAAGAAATCTTTGTCTAGGGCAGCCTGGGTGCCTCAGTGGTTTAGTGCTGCCTTCAGCCCAGGGTGTGATTCTGGAGACACAGGATTGAGTCCCACGTCAGGCTCCTTTCAGGGAGCCTGCTTCTCCCTCTGCCTGTCTCTCTCTCTCTCTCTCTGTGTGCTGTGTGTGTGTGTGTGTGTGTGTGTCTTCCATGGATAAATAAATAAGATCTTTAAAAAACTCTTTGTCGGGGATCCCTGGGTGGCTCAGCGGTTTCGCACCTGCCTTTGGCCCAGGGCGCGATCCTGGAGACCCGGGATTGAATCCCACGTCGAGCTCCCGGTGCATGGAGCCTGCTTCTCCCTCTGCCTGTGTCTCTGCCTCTCTCTCTCTCTCTCTCTGACTATCATAAATAAATAAAAATAAAAAAATAATAATAATCTCATATTTCTCCTATGATTTTTATTGATTTGCCTTTCATACTTAGATATACAGAATATCTGAAAGTGATTTTGCTATCCTACCATTTATTTTTTTTTCATTTTTTTTAAAAGAATTTATTTATTTATTCATGAGAGACAAAGAGAGAGAGGCAAAGACACAGGCAGAGGGAGAAGCAGGCTCCATGCAGGGACCCTGATGTAGGACTGAATCCCAGGATCATGACTGAGCTGAAGGCAGACGCTCAACTGCTGAGCCATCCAGGCATCCCTCATTTTTTTCTCTTTTTTTATGGACATTCCATTATTCATAATAATTTTTCAGAGAGAACATCCTTTTTCATTTTCAAGATTTATATCACTTTTATCACAAGTCAGATGACCATACATATGTGGATATCTCTCTGGACACCGAATACTATTCTTTTAGTTGATCTATTTACCTTCAGACAAAATTTGAGTGTTAATTGCTTAAACTTTATAACATGTATTGATATCTGGTACTGCAAGCTTCCAGTGTTGCCTTTCTTTTCAAACAAAATTTAGAATTGGATTACGAATTTATAGACACACACTAATACACATGGGATCTTGATCAAGATTGCACTGAGTCTATAAATCAATGCAAGATAATTGAAATCTTTACAACAGTAGTTTTCCATTGGAGGTATTTGGTCCCCAAAGGATCTTTGTCAATAACTAGAGATCTCTTTGATGGTCAGAACTGGGGTGCACCTAGTGAGATTGAAACCAAGAATACTGCTTAATATCCTGCAGTGAACAATGTGGCACCTCCCAACAAAATAAAATATTCAAACCAAAATATCAATGGTGCCATGGTTCAGAAACCCTTCTTTATAAGACTGTGTTCCAATCTATGAAAATCACATATTTATATTTGTTTAAAACAATTTTCATTTTCCTAAGCAATGTTGTGTGCTTTTTGTTATTAAAGTTTTGCACATCTTTTGCTATATGAATATATATATATTTTTTCGCTAGGAATTAGATGTGTTTTTTAAAGTTCCCCTAAAGTATATTTTATTTCATTTTTTAAAAATTTTTCATTGCCAATATATAGGAAATAAATAGATGGATCTGTATTGATTTGACATCTGTGATCTTGCTAGATTCACTTATTGACTTACTGTTTATTCTAGATAATTTTATACTTCTTCTATTCACAATCATTTTATCAATAACCAGTAATTAATTTATTTCTTGCCTATGAATACTAATGCCTGCTATTCATTATAATTTTCTTACTTTATTTTTTTATTGTCACCAATACACTGCCGGGCATAAGTGGGCTATAATGGCCTTCCTTATCTTGTTCTGATTTTAAGTGGAAATATGTCAATGATTCATTATGAGTAGGATATCTGATCTAGGGTATTTGTTAATATTCTAAGCTCATTAATAAAAGTTTCTTGGGAAAAAAAAAAAAAAAGAAAAGAAAAGTTTCTTGAAGGCGGCCTGGGTAGTTCAGTGGTTTAGCTCCGCCTGCAGCCCAGGGCGTGATCCTGGAGACCCGGGATCAAGTCCTGTGTTGGGCTCCCTGCATGGAGCCTGCTTCTCCTTCTGCCTGTGTCTCTCATGAATAAATAGATAAAATCTTTACAAAATAATTTTGTGTATATATTTTCTTTGTGTTTACTATAACCAGATATGTGTGTGTGTGTGTGTGTATCCAAAATCAACTTCTCCTAGAAGTAAATCATTATTATAAGTTGTAGCTTCCATTGACATGATTACATTTAGTTTTCTTAGTGGATTGAATTGAGAGAGATGACAAATTCTATTTCATCAATATCCTGACTGTCACAACATAGAAAATATATTTCATCTATAATTATTCTCAGATTATCAAAATAGTTTTATTAAGAAAAATGTTTCTATCCTATAGGGTAAGAATAAAATTAGATTACTGTTTCTCATAATTCCTTTTGGGTTTTACATTTACATTTTTTCTAGATCCTTATATATTTATTCTTGTGCCATGAGGAGTTAAAGTATATAACGGGGGACCAGTTTGCCTTGTAAGGCATCTCTTCATTGTTATACTTATTTAAAGATGAAGGTAAAATTTCATGTAACTTCCAGCTTTCGACTTTTCTTGCAGGATTTCAGGGTTCTTGTCTCATAGAGATGAAGAATGAATTTCACAGACACAAAGGAGTGAAGGTAAGTGAAAGTTTATTAAGTGTAAGTGAGAGCAGAAAGGAAAGAAAAAAGGCTTCCTAGAATGAGAGGAGTCTGGAATGGGTTGCCACTGCAGGCTTTTCCTGGCAGTCTTTCGCTGAGAACTGACCCAGAAGCTTGTGGCCTTGAGATTCTTGTGCTGGCTTGGTTTGAGCAAGGACTACTACTATTCATAACATCTTTAATGGCTTACTTCTTTGAAGTTTGGTCATTTTCTGTGATTGCAAAGTAGCTGCCCAAAAAATATACTCCCTAACATCTAGGGCCAAGTGGTCTGCTTTGTTCCCTTATATCTGGTTTTGTCAGCCTCAACATCTCCTCACCTGGGATTTCTGTGAGCCTGATCACAGAGCCCCCTGCCTGAACCTAGAGCCTCCTCAGAGGAGTCAGGGCCTCCTCTCTCTCTCCCTGCCTAGACTTCAAACCTTTCCTTATTCACTTTGAAAATATCCATCCAAAGAGACAAAGGAAATAGTCGGTGTCAGGAGGGACCGTTAACAACATATTTTGTGAATATATTTTTGTCCCAAATTATATAAAAATGTGCAGTATCTTACTCCTCACACAAATGGACCATCTTCTCACATAGAGTGATACCACAGTATTGATTTATTGTTTGTGTTTATAGCAATTTACCTTGATTACTACATGTCTTTCAATGTAGCATGACTTACCTTTCCTGATTTGAAGCGTAAGTTGTAACATTTTTATTGGAGTGGGTATGTCTCATTAAAAAAGAGTGTAGTTTTCGTTTTTGGCATGACCTTGTCATCTGAGAAAGCATTACATTTTAACGACATATAATTTAAAATGCCTTTAGGAGTGAGTTGAATTTACTGAGATATTTTTAAGAGTAATTACTTACTAGAGGTTGTCAGAGCACTTGTAGAGTATCAACCTTCTTCAGGGCAGATATTTGAGACTACTCAAAATGAATTAACGCTTCTACTATTAATGTTTGATAGGAGACCACAGTGAAAAAGATGGATGCTTATATAATTGACATCCTTAACATTTAGAGCTGAATACTTAAATGCCAGAAACATAATTCTGAATAAAATGTCAGGACCTAACTCAATAATATTTAATGATGTAGTAGGGAAGGAATGAACAGAAGTCATCTTATATTATTAATGAAATTATTTAAAATAGGCTTAATTGTCCCCACATATTGTTAAGAAGCTTTTATTCATATTATTGTTTTTAAGAATAATTTGTTTCAAATATTCAACCATATGAGTCTGGAGATGTCAAATATCTTTCTGATTCACATGATTGAAAAATACTTTTATCAAAATGTAAACAGCAATTGCACTTGGTCAGCTAAATATTTTAACTTATTACAATTGGTACAGTATGAAATCCTACTTCATTCTTGAGTTTTTAGTCTTGGTTAATGGATTGATCTTTTGCTAGTTAAATGATATGGTTAATAAAACTAATTTATACTAGTAGGACCTAGTAGGCATATGCAATAAAAATAAAAACAAATAATGCTGAGATAAAATACATTCAAAATTTATTAAGAAAACTAATAATTAATTAGCATAGTTGAAAAATAACTAAATGAATGATAGAAAACTATATTATATACCAATATGGCCCATAATTTTTATGAATAATTCTGTAAAAATTAGGGTCAAGAGTTTTAAGAGTTATTTATTTCATTTTTAATTAATAAATTAAGTGGTGCTGTGGGGGTTTTAATGCAAAATTGCTTTTTGGAGAGTATATATTAAAGAATGCTTTTTGCAAAATCTTTACTTACTATATACTGAGAGCTGTAAGAAATTTAGGGCAGATTTATAGTTCAGCTAGTCATTTTGCTAAGCCTCAAATCCTGTCATTATAATCTTAATTACCTCTATAAGTAGAAAATAGGCTATAGTGTGGTGATCAAATTATATTTAACCATGTCCATCAATGCAGGGAAGGTTCCTGAAGAGGATTCCTGGATAAGGTAATGAATAATGCTCTTGCTTCAGACAGTAAAAGAAATACTTGTCAATATTAAGCATGGAATTCTGGAATTATAATGACAAGTAGTAAGAGATAGTCAAAGAAATCAACTGGTATTGACTAGTTCTAAATATAGTCATCTTTTCTGGATCTATCAAGGCTACAAAACAGTTAACCAATCTTCCTGAAGTCAATGTTCCCTTTCATAGTGTTATTATAAGATATATTAATGACTCTCAAATTGAACTCCAGAGAACCTTTCAGGGGCTTCAGAGGTCAAAAGTAGTGTTATGATAATTCTTTTTCACTCACATTTTCTCTTATGGGAACTGTGGATTTCTTAAAAAGCTAAAAGATGAGTGTAATAGGCACAGAGCCAAGGCAAGACATAGGAATTCAGCTGCTTTCTTTAAGTCAGCTGGAAATTTAGGAAATTTTATTTAAGTAATTTGCTGAAATGTAAAACAATGTCACTCTTTTCATTTTTTTTTTTTTTGCTTTGGAAAGTATAATTATTTCAATAAACTGCTATTTATGCAATGAGTTCATTAGTATTTTAAGGGGAATAATAATTTTTCAGTTAACTCCTAATACAAACTTTAACAGATCTAACATATGAATAAAAATTATTTGGACTATTAGAGTGCCTGGGTGTCTCAGTCGGTTCAGTGTCCAGCTCTTGGTTTTGGCTCAGGTTGTGATCTCAGAGGTTGTGAGATGGAGCCCTGCATTGGACTCTGGGCTTGGCGAGGAATCTGCTTAAGTTTCTCTCCCTCTGCTCTGCCCCCACACCAGCACATGAGTTTTCTCTCTCTCTCAAATACATAATCTTTTTTTTAAAATAATTCTTTGGACCCTCAATATCTTCTAAGATTGTAAGGAGTTCCCAAGATCAAATAGTTTGGAAAAAAAAAAAAAAGGATCAAATAGTTTGGGAATGACCTTTGTATAGAATCTTTAATGATTGAGTTATTATTATTATTATTAGTTGTTATTATTTGAAGTATCTTCTCACTCTTGCACCACTAGAGAGCCAGCGTTTTATTAATTAATTAATTAATTAATTAATGTTAATTATTTTAGGATGTACAAATGCTTCTCTATTATAGGATAACTAGACTTTCCAAGTCATTTACATTTCTAGGAAAAGACTATACTGCAAATGGCCACTCTGGTTCCTGGGAAATTCTGTATTTTTAGCCCTATTAGTTATCATTATTTAATTACACAAGAAAGCTATTCAAGTATAATACTTATAGATAGCTATTCCATTAAAACATTTCCCAATGTTTACACAATATCAATCAGGATATTATATTTATTTTCTTCTATGTGAGCAAATCTGGAAGAAGGGGAATGCTGTTTCCTCATTGTATCTCCAATGCATAGTACATTTTCTGAAGTAAAGTAGATGTAGAGGCTGCGTTTAGGCAAACAGATTTGAGCAATGGAATGTGGAAAGGGTTCACAGAGCCCAGCTGACTGAATACAACAGACAGGTCCATCAGGGGACCCACCTCAAAATGTCCCTAGCAGTAACTGTCCAAAGGGCTATTTAGAATTAGGCACAGTTGCCAAAAAAAGGGAGATTCAACACATTATCATACCTCTTCAACTTCCCCCTTAAAAGCAGCCCCCGCCCACTGCCTTATTGCAGATAGCCTCTCCTTCGCTGTCATGCTCACAGCTCCCTTGCTGTATATTTAATAAACTTTTCTCTCCTTTGTCCTTCAAGTGAATTCTTTCACCTCCTACGCTACAGGCTTCCAGCTGATCAGTCACCACATATTTGGGGTCCCCCTATCTGATCAAGAGATACACCATTTGGACACCACAGTAGATCCTCAAGTATTGGATAAATTAATGACACCTGTGGCAGAAATGCATGCATTATTTACTATTAATCTTTAATCATCTTGAATTTGTTAACCTGATTTACCAGATTTACACTACTGCCCTCTTCTTTTAGAAAACATACCTGTCCATTTCCCTTATTGTTTCAATGTATGAACCACACATATGCAGAAATTATCTTTCAAGGTTTTAAAGGAGTTTTTCAAATCACTTTTGAAATGAGTCTTTGCTTCCTTACTGCCAACAAAGGCGTGATATTCAAAGCCTTTTATTATCCAATGAAATTTAACTCTCAGAAATATAATTTTCCAGTGTCCTTTGAGTCATATCATGTTCCTTTGCACTAGGAAGATTAATATTCTCCCAAACATATCAATAACTCTGACAATTCATATTTTTCACACAAAATAGTAATAAAATAGAGTTACTATTCCAAACATTTTAGTTGTATCTAATTTGCTCAAGTTAAATTTCTTAATATACAGTTTGTTTTATGATCCTTTTTATTACAGTAACACTATTTCCCAGTATCACTTAATAGCTATTAAGAGATAGCACTTAATTTAAACTGACTTTACCTTTTCTGTTGGATCTAAATGAATATGCATTCATGAATTTTATGATGATATGGCTTAATGAAATGTTATTATATAATTCTTTGCATAATGTCCTTTTATCTCCTCTCCTCTGAGCTGTGTATTTTAACTGTTCTTTGAATTTATAATAAAACAGATCAAGAATGACAAAGTAATGTGTTAATCTCATTTATTTAAAGGATAAATAATTTAATGATCCATATCCGCTCATCAAATGTCTAGTGATCATATGACTTCCAAACTTTCCAAAATATTAAAAGCTGGTACAGTCCATATATATTTTTTTCATTAAGATACCTATCTGAAGAGAAAATGAAGTTCATTACAGTTGCACTAACTTCATTGAATGGCAATTTAAACAACTGAAATTTTGCTATACAATGTCAAAGGGATATTATGCACTTTGAAACTTCAACTTAAATTCCATCAAGTCAAATTTGTTGTAGTTTAATTGACATATTGAATTGGCCTTTATTTCCTTATCTACTATCTGTAGTTAGGAATATTCAGAATATTGACATCAAGATCCTGCTGATGTATTGGTATATGAAGTTATGAAACGGAATATAGAGAAGTTTCTAAGCTTGGAAAAAAAATGGAGAAAAATCCAACAATTTTAGTAATGATTTAGGAAGAAAGTTTATCTTGAGACTCTGTCCAACAGAGAAAGAAATAGCAGAGCTTCTTAGCAACATCCTTAGTGGTAACAATTTGGCACTTGAAGCATTAGCTAAGGTTGTTCATCAGGGTGTCGCCTTACTGACCCAAATCTGGATTCCGTAGAGTTCAACACTCTATAGGACATTTTAGAAATTTGGGTATAAAAGTTCCTGCTGACATTAAATCCATTCAAAGAATCTTCCCCTGTGGACATCAGTGTGTCACCATTTTAACTGGTATCTATGACATTCAGATAGCAGTGCCCCTGATAGAAGTTATCAACTAACCTTTTGCACACAAGACTTAAACACTCTCAGTTGGAGAGGACAGTGCTACTGGGACTCTTCTTACATGGGGACCAATATCCATTCATTTCAGCCCCTATCTCTAAAAGGAAAAGCAATGCAACACAGAACCAACTGATTGAAAACACCAGTTCTGAGGTGGAATTCCTCTACTGGTTTTCCATTTGTACTTGTAACAAAATAGTACAAGTGAAAAGAAAACCTATCAAAGTCAAATCTTCAGAGATATGTGGATATAATATATTCTAAGTTGTCCAGTCTGCTTGCAAGAATCTTTGTGTTATCCAAGGACTTCTGGACATATCTATCTTTCCAGAAGATACCGCATTCCAGTGGGACTCTTGCACTGCTCATGCTACACTCAGGGCCATGGGTAGGACAATGAGAGATTTAAAAGAATGCTTGCAAAAATATCCAGAAATGAGCTTGACTTGCCACAGTTGGTGCACCACAGGTAAAGCAAAGGCACTGCTGAAGTTAATTGGTGTGCCAACAAGGAAGGATTAATTGCATACAGATTAAGGAAATGGGTGGAGTCGTTTCTGAACCTCCCCATCAAAAAATCCAGCATGAGCAGATCCATACACACAGATAAACCATGTTTTCATGTACTTAGAAACCAAAGCATGAAACTATTTCCTACATTTCTATGTTTTAAAGATAGCCCTGTCTTGGGGAAACCTAGAGAGGTCAGAGGAGCCCTGGGGTTTGGGAGGGTGGGGCAGGACCAAACTGTTGCAACCACAGCTGGTGGAGCAAAGCCAGGAGGTGCTAACAAACTTGGCATGTCCTCCAAATGGGAGAGGTGAGGGCTATCAGTAATTAGAAGCTCCTCAGAGCAACTTAAATTCTAGTGTCCCAGGGAAGCTGCAGCTAAGGGGAGCACAGTGAGCATGCTGCAGCCCTGGGGCGAGCATGGCCATGAGGAACAGGGGGATCAATGCAGTTGGGCCCATAAGGTTTTTTCTCTGTCAATTTTCCCCTTTTTCATTCCTGCTGAGCCTCCAACCCCCAGGTCTGATTGAATTCCTAGAAAGGCCTACTGCCTGCTGCCTACAGGAAGCCTACCAACCCTCCTGGAGTTGGGGCATTGGTGAATGGGAAAAACAACATTCCAGGAGGCAAGCTGGACAGGGGTCAGCTTGCTTCAAATTATCATTCTCATTATTTTCTGACCTAGGTCCTTTGATCTGTAAGAGGCCTGATTACCTTTCTTTGAGATTTGCAGACCACTGGCCTTGAGGAGTGAAGGACCAGAACTTTTTCAGGCCACATAAAACAGCAAGCCTGAGGCCACCTTTGCCCTCTGATTAGCCTAGCAATTTTTAGCAAAATGCTTTTCTTCCTTTCTTTTTTTTTCTAGGTCACGCAAATGATTCTACTGATCCCCCATTGTGTATCTGTAGAACTTGCCCACCCTTGCAGAAAGAACAGAGAACCCCTGCACATAATGAAACACACCAGATGCCCTGGCACAAGCCCTTAGCACTGAGATAATGTTTATGGCTTGCACCATCGAGTCTGCATATGATCAAGAAATTGTGGGATCCCTGGGTGGCACAGCGGTTTGGCGCCTGCCTTTGGCCCAGGGCGCAGTCCTGGAGATCCGGGATCGAATCCCACGTCGGGCTCCCGGGTGCATGGAGCCTGCTTCTCCCTCTGCCTGTGTCTCTGCCTCTCTCTCTCTCTCACTGTGTGCTTATCATAAATTAAAAAAAAAAAAAAAAATGTGCAGGCCACTGCACTCCCTTTGCTGATTTACTACTCTAATCCCCTTTAAAAACCCCTGCACCATTCAGAAATCTCAGAGTTGGCTTTTGGACAGAGTCCACCTTCTCCTCAGGTTGCCAGCCTCCTGAACAAAGCTCAAATTCCTTCTGATCAAAAACCCATTTCTTGAGTAATGGTCTTTCACGCGAAGGGCAGCCTGTATCAGTAACATTGCCACCCGACTTCCCTCTCTTTCTTCCCAGGCACAGGAGACAGACACCAGGTAGAGAAACCCCATTCTCAGAGCATGGGACACATCTAGAGCAGATAGAGGTTCTAATAGTTAAAAGAAGCCTGTAGGATTGGATGATCCTCCCCAAATTTGAGACTTCCCACCAGTGACTTAGGTGGTCCAATGTCCAGGAGGTCTGTGTGCTACAGAATGCTCTTAGCCAGCCCTGGATGATATGCTCTAAGGAACTGTCATCTAAGATCATGAAAAGGAGCAGATCCTGCTGGTGCTGGAGCTGGAGCCCTCCTACCTGAGGAAGTCAAAACCAGGCTGCCTAGAACAATGTCTATAGATCAGAGCAGAAGCTATAGATGTCCTGAGGACATTGTAAACAATCTGATAAGACAAGGGCAATGGATGAAAAGAAAATTAAGTTTTGGGGGGCACCTGGGTAGCTCAGTGGTTGAGCATCTGCCTTTGGTTTGGGTCATGATTCTGAGGTCTGGAGACCAAGTCCCACATCAGGCTCCCTGCAAGGAACCTGCTTCTCCTTCTGCCTATGTCTCTGCCTCTTTCTTGGTGTCTCTCATGAATAATAAATAAAATCTAAAAAAAGAAGAAAATTAAGTTTTTTAAGTGGGAGTGGCTAAGATTCAGAAGTGTGGATACATTGCCTTTGATACCCAACTTGAAGGACCATTTTGCTGTCCCAAGGAACTCCACTGAGGTTTACACTTGCCAGTTTCAGAGAATTATCTATTTCCCTCTAATGGGTTTTTGATCCTGTGTTTCTGAGATACTTGGTTTTTCATTCTTCCTACTTTATTCATTTTCTAATGAATGTAATTTTTTAAATTCTTGTGTTTGACTCTCAAATACCACCTTTCTCATAATATACTCAGTAAATAGTTACTGAATGTCAGATTAAATGACTTGGACAAGGGGGTTCCTGTGATCTCTGCTTTAAGATTATAAAAAAAATCCTACAGAATAACTATTTTTTAGATGTTTAAATTATACAACTAATGCATACATTTTCTTTTCAAATTAGAATGCTAATTTGAGAATGAATTTGAGTCTGTGTATGGACCAACTAGGAAAAAGAGTTTTTATCACTTACTGATGTTTGCCATGAGTGTTTTTGGTGTGAGTGTGAATGTGTCTTTATGTTTGCCTATGTATTGATTGGCAGACATACAGTTTTATGTTTCCTTAAGGGACTTATGTCTTCTAGACTGCCTTTTCCCTGAGATGAACTTATTTCCTTACTGAAAATGTTGAGGCTAAGTCACAATTTTATTCATATGGAATTTCAAGGAGCCCCAAATAGTCAAACAATCTTGAAAAAGAAGACTCACACTTCCCAATTATAAGCTACATTCCTCAAAACATGTGATACTGATATAAGGATTAACACATAGATCAGTGGAATAGAACTGAGAGTCCAGAATAATGCCAGACCAACTAGCAACTAATTTTCAACAAGGATATCAGAACCATTAAAGGGAAGGGAGGGAGGAATGGACTTTTCAACAAAAGGTGTTGGGACAACTGGATATCCACATGCAACATCATGAAGTTGGACCTTTATATCCTATACATACAAAAATTAACTCAAAATCAATCAAATATCTAAATGTAAAGCTAAAACTATAAAACTCTTAGAAGAAAACCCAGGTATAAATCCTCACAGGCAAAGATTATGCAATGGTTTCCTAATATAATATCAAAATCATAAGCAACAGAAGAAAAAAATGATAAATTGAATCTCATCAAAATAGAAAATGTACATCAAAGGATGCTATCATCCTTTGATAAAGTGAAAGACAGCCCACTGAATGGAAGAAAATATTTGGAAATTATATATCATTTAAGAATCTAGTATCCAGAATATATAAAGAACTCAATAATAAGCTATAAACAGTCCAATTAAAAATGAGCAAAGAAAACGGATAAAGGATTTCAATCGTAAACATTTCTCCAAAGAAGATATGCAAGTAACCAAAAAGCACATGAAAATATAATCAAAATCTTTAGTTATTAGGGAAATGGAAATCAAAACCACAATAGATACCATTTTACTCCACTCGTATGGCTAAAATTAAAAAATAAATCTAACAAACAAACAAAAAACAGAAAACACCAAGTATTAACAAGGATGTGAGTAAATTGGAACCCATTTATATATTGCTTCTGGGAATATACAATAGTACAGCCACTATGGGAAACAGTTTGGCAATTCCTTAAGAAGTCAACTAAAGAGTTACCATATACCCTAGCAATTCAACTCCTAAGTATTACTCAAGAGAATTAAAGACATACATTCACACAAAAACTAACACAGAAATATTCATAGCACCATTACTCATAATAGCCAACAAACAGAAACAATCTAAATGCCTTTCAACTGAAAAATGAATAAACAAAATGTGATAAGCCATACAAATGAAATAATATTAAAGCATAAAAAGGAATGAAGTACTGGTACATGGTGCAACAGGAATAAACTTCAAGAACATCATGCTGAATGGAATAAGTCACTCCAAAGACCATTTATAGGAAAAGTCCAGACTAGGAAAATCTACAGAGACAGAACATACATTAGTGGTTGCTTATGTTTTGGTGACATGAGATTGGGGGGGGGGAAAAAAAAAAAACAAAAAACTAAGTGTTTTAGAGTTTCTTTTCAAGTTGACAAAAAAATATCCTAATATTGTTTGTGTCAAATGATGCACAACTCTGTGACTATGTAAAAGCCATTGAACTGCATTCTTTAAATAGGTAATTTATAATGGAATGTGAAAGATATTTCAAAAAGCTGTTTAAAAAAGGACACTATCAAGGAGTAATTCTGAATGATGACATTTGGCTTTTTTTCCATCCTTGGTCACTTGGCTGAGCTCTGGTAATAGTAGATAAGGGATTCTTTATGAGACACTTATCTAGTAGAAAAAAAAATATTAATCTCCTAGTTGTTGCCAAGTGTTTCCTGGGGAACCACATAGCCTCTTTAGGCATGAGGCTCCCTAATTTACACCAAGATAATTTGGGGTTTGGGAGGAGAAAACAAAACTAGGTAACTAACCTTTGTTGAGTATTTGAGGGCAAAGAAAAACTCAGTAGAGAGAGGTTTCTGCAGAAGAGTAGGATGCTAGAACAATCTTGAGTAGAAATGATGGACAAAGTTGATAGAAGTCTGATATTTAGCTTCCAGTTATCTGCTAAATCACACTGTGATGTAAACCTCTTACCCCTGACTCAGCAGTAACACTCTACTGTCTTTTCTGTTTGATATTGAGAGGTATGAGTTTAAAAATTAGGGACTTAAAATAAATAAATAAATAAATAAATAAATAAATAAATAAATAAAGTAGGGACTTGCCCCACATATGAGTTGCTATTGTGTTGGAGACAATGGGGCAGTGGCTGTGCATCAAATGGAGAATGAGAATTGAACAGAAATCAGAGCTACCAATAGCCCAGGAGACATAAGACTGATTCACAATCATCTTCTTAAAGGGCGTTTCTAGGTGTTTGAATAAATTGAATCAGTATATTAAAGAATATTGTGTTATATATGCAATGGAAAGCCAGTCTAAGTATGAAATATGCTGCAGGGATGGGGCATCTGTTGATTATAAGACCTCAAAGTTGGGGACAGGAGAAAACGTGGAACAGAAGAGACAATCACTATGATTGGAAGGAGGATTGCATTCAACAATAAGAATGCCAACAGCAGTAGTATTGTATAGGACAAGGGAGAGACACAATATTATGGAGGCTTCTGCTGGCTGAGCTTGGAACCAAGCCTGTGAAAATCATGACATCATGTTATGTCACATCATGACATCATCACTGACATCAAAGGATTCTGGTGAGACAGCACAAGCAGGAGTTCTCCAAGCAAATGCTTTAGATAGCATGGCCCTCCATGGTCCTTAGAGATGCTTCAGTAGCCTCTAATTTATCAGAGAAGAAAAATCCCCAGTAACTAGATGATTGCAAGAAGATCCGATCATAGAGTTTCCTTCAGAGGCGAGACAGGTGTCTTCCTAACTCGCAAAGTAGAGAATTAAGCAGAAGTTGAGACTTGATCTAAATGAGGAGAGACCAAAATGAAAGAGTAGGAGATACAACTGACTGAGCATTCTGGCTCTAGTTCATTGGAAGGAGTCATCAAACTCATGAGGATGGGAGCTGGGAGAGGAGTTGAGAACAGTGCTCAGGGCATGTCTTGTCCAGAATCTTGTTTCTTATTTTGTATCATGTGAGAATTGTAGAAGGACCTGCTATCAGGTCCCTGGGGGTCGTCAGGACAGGGACATCAGGAGCAGGAAGAGAGACATCAGTGTCCTTCTCACCTGCTTCTCAGAAGTGCTCTTTTGTTTCCACCACTGGGAAGTTAATGGTCAATCCCTTGTGTCTTTTCTGAAGTTGGGGAGTAATTAGAAAGAAAGATTCATGTTTCCAGAACCTCCACCATCTCCCCAGGCCCAAGAGCACAAGTTCCAAAAGAGTAAACAAGAGACAAAGCCCTACTGACCCTAATATGATCTTTAGGAAGATGATAAGAAAGAAAAAAATATAGTTTCATCATATTGATAATCAAAATTAACCTTCCTCTATTAAGGAGCATTTTTTCATTACATGTTCATAATAATGTTAATGTCAATGATTGAATGACATGCAGCAATTAAATAGATGTGTGGAATTCTCTTTTATTGATATATAATTGACACATAACATTATTTTTTACATACTGTGTATTTGTATATATTGAATAATCACCAAAATAAGTCTAGTTAACATCTGTCACCATACATAGTTACAAATTCTTTTTTCTTGTGATGAGAACTTTAAGATCTACTTTCTTAGCAAATTTCAAATAGATAATACAGTGTTATTAACTATAGTCACCAGGCTTTACATTAAATCTCCAGAACTTAGTTATTTTATAATTACAGTTTTGCATCTCTTGACTTCCTTTGGCCATTTGTGAAGGTTCAGCCTTGTGTAAAAGTCTTTGGGGAAAAAAAGGCTTTCTTTCCCTCCAAATCAAGTCCTTTTTATTTGAAATTTTTCACATGCCACAAGTTTATATGAAAATAACTGTTTAGGGCAGCCCGAGTGGCTCAGCGGTTTAGCGCCACCTTCGGCCCAGGGCCTGATCCTGGAGACCCGGGATGGAGTCCCACGTCAGGCTCCCTGCATGGAGCCTGCTTCTCCCTCTGCCTGTGTCTCTGCCTCTCTCTCTCTTTCTCTCTCTCTCTCTGTGCCTCTTGTGAATAAATAAATAAAATCTTTAAAAAAAATAGCTGTTTAAACTGGAATTTAAACATGGAATTTAGGAGTGGGCATCATAGTAAAATGCCAGACACCAGCAGTTCAACCAGACAGATGAGGCGATCTGTAGTGGAAAGTCAGGTGATGCATATTTGGTCATTTAGCACTTGGTCACAACACACTGTGGTCTGCTGGCCTCCTCCATCCCTACCATCTCCCCTCTCCTCTTAAAAATATGCTGAACTCAATTGTTTCCCGATAAAGTTGCATTAGGAATGGCAATGGTAGGAGGAACAGGAATGTTGGGACTGGAAACACTGCAGGGTGTCATGTGCCCCACCCATACCCACGCATGCACAAACAGATGCCCACACATGTGTGCTTACCCGTGATCAACTCTTATAGACACTCCTGCACATGTGCCCCCCACCCCCACAGTGAGAACAGCAATGCAGGCCTCTAGCTGCCACCCTATTAGGGTTTGTTGGAAAGATATTCCCTGGCAGGTTTATTCCAGCAGCAGCTTCTGCTTCAGACTTGGAGTTCTGGGCTGGGGGCCTCAGTTCCAAGACTTGGAGTTCTGGGCTGGGGGCCTCAGTTCCAAGACCTTACAATGTGGTCAAGCAGCCCTGGGTCATCCTTCAATCCTCAGGTATGGCTGACCCTAGAGTGATGCAGCCAATACCCTGGTCCTATGTGAATACAAAACCCCACACTTAGTGTTTTTGGAAGAGCTTTAGAAGGTAATTTAGATGACATTTAGACAACTTTGGCCTTTTCCTTTTGCTTTAGTTTTAATTTATGTTGGTATTTGTTCACCACATCAAGCAGATCTATATGTACTAAGCTAGGGCTGGCATTTTATAGATACTGAGGTTGATATATTATTTGAAGTATAATTTTAAATTCTGGAGATAAATGAAATCATATTTTCAATTCCCCAAAATGGTGATATGGACCATGGAAAGAAGAGATTTCAGGTTAAAGTACCATGGGAAAACACTGAAGGTACATTTATTTCCCCTTGGAAACTCACAGTGAGACTAGCATTTAAAGACTATCAGAAAGCCTATGACCAAAAACCTTGCTACATGGCATAGCTAAATATTGCTTATATTATTTTACCCAGGGAATACTTTCTCTGGAAAATGCTGAAAAGTATCCTACGAAAATATCTAATGAGACACTTAGTTTTTTTCAGAAACAGAAAATAGCTTTTTTAATTTAATCCTTGAAGTTGGATTTCTTAGCCAAGATGAGCTAAATGAATGGAAAATAAAATATATTTTTAATAAGCTAAGATCTTACAAGAATTCTCTAATATTTTATAAATATTACAAATATACAATAAAGATCTAAAAATATATTTCTTCATTTCTCTCCTTGAATGACTGACTCAGACCGACTCATTACATTTCTTGTAGTATTGCAAAATAATTGCATAATTTTACATAAAATATTTCATCATCAATATTTTGTCATGTGAATATAAGCCATTTCAAAATAAAGAAAATGCTGGTCATTCATTTATTCCATTATTCATGAATTATTTTACAGTGCCTGCTCTCTGCCAGAAACTCTTAGAGTTACCGTGATTATAGGAGGGACAGCGGATTAATTTTTACTGAAAGGAGATATAATTTACAGAAGACAAAAGTCTTTCTAATAACAATTGAAAGCTATTAGGAAAACTATACTGAGTGATACATGAGCAGAACATGTATTTTGATAACCCCTGCTTTAGAGAATGACAGGCATCAACAAGGATGATGCTAGGGGGTGGGAAGGAATAGCTTCCAGTAACTGTGATAACAATAACAATTATAAAAATCCTGCCCTCTGTTGTTACTGGGTTTCTCATGTTTATCCTTGCAGAAAGTCATTCTGTCAAGCTAATAGTCACCACCCATTCACAGCAATTGGTCCTTTTTCCTTTGTAGCTCTGAAAGGACCATACCCACTGGTGGGTGGTCAGTGAGTTCAACTCTAAGGAGATAATTTTTTTCTTCAACTTCCAGGACTTAGAGCTGTACCAAATTCCACTCCACTTTTGGTACAACTATTAATCTGGGCCTACTGTAAAGTGAGATTTTTAGAAATACCAAATTTCAGACAACCCAGGAAAGTCTTTTGAAAATTATGCCACAGAAAACTCAAACATTCACTCCTTGTTATTTCCCTTGGCTAGCTGTCCTCCTACAGTGAACAAGTCTATTGAAAACTGCAGAGAAGCTATCTGTTTGTCTTGTATTTGTTTTGCAATTAAGCTCAAAGAATGAAGAAATACCAGGTACTACAACTGAAGGGATTCAACATTTACTTTACCGTGAAAGTCCAGCAAATAAAACGACATACAAGATCCATGCAAGAAATTCCTTGCATACCAGATATTTACACCTGGTTAAAACAAGAAAAAAAAATTGCCTTCTGCATTGAAGTAAAGATAAATGACTCAAAGGCAAGAACATGTTTGGCGGGCAAGAGGAACGGAAAGATCAATGTGGCTGGATGTTAATGAACAAAGATGTTCATGGTCTGACATGCAGCACAGGGATGGTGAAGGGCCATGGTTTCTGGCTCTGGCAAGAGGCTTGGAATTTATTTAAAGAAAATATTAAAGCCATTAGCTTATAAAAACAAGAATGTAATGGATTACAGAGAGGCACAACTGGAAGTAATAAAACCACTTAGGAGATTATTGCACTTCAATAATGCAAAGATGAAGTGAAAGATAATAGGCTGTAGCACAGTACATGTGGAAAGAAACAGAAATACATAGACTGTGAGGATTTATCTGGGATATGCTTTAGGTGGAGGAGGTAGGGCTAGGTAACGTTTTGCATATGAAATGTGTAGAAAAGGGAAGAATTAATAATGACATACGTTTTGGGCTTCAACAATTGCATGGATGGTATACCTATTTACTAAAATGAGGGAAATCCACATTGTCATTGGGCAGAGACTAAGAAGTCAAAAGTTATCTTTTATCCACATTAAGTTTGATATATTTGTAAGAAATCAGGTTGAGATTTTCAGTAGCTTGTTGGTTATATCAAAATGAAGTTCAGTTTACAAACCAGGGCAGAAATATAAACTTAGAAATCTTTGGTAAACATGTGTATCTTAAAGCAATACATCCAGATTAAATCTCTTGGGAGTGAAAATAGCAGAAAGAAAAGTAGAAGATTGGGACACTTGGGTGGCTCAGCGGTTGAGTGCCAGCCTTCAGCTCAGGGCATGATCCTGGGGTCCCAGGATTGAGTCCCACATCGGGCTCCCTGCATGGAGCCTCCTTCTCCCCCTGCCTGTCTCTACCCCTCTCTCTCTCTGTATGTCTCATGAATAAATAAATTAAATGTTAAAAAAAAGAAAGAAAGAAAAGTAAAAGATTTAGGACTGAGCCCTGAGGTTTTCCAAAATTAAGAAATTGCCTAGAGAAGGAGCCAGCAAACATATTTTTAAACTCACAATTTTTGAAGTGGAAGGATACCTGGACAAATAAAGAATGGATGTAACGTTACCTTAAAATTTAAGGGAGATTAATTTGGGGGCATGGGCAGACAGAGGGAGAAAGAGAATCTTAAGCAAGCTCCATGCCCAGTGTAGAGCCTGACATGGGGCTCGATCTCATGTGTCTGAGATCATGACCAGAGCTAAAACCAAAGTTGGATGCTTAACCAATGAGCTACCACAGCACCCTTAAGGTAGACTAATTTTTAATAAATATTAAATAATTGTAATGGAACAAACTTTAATCACATTTTAGGGAACATAAGGACTGCTAAAGCTGTTTCTTTTATCCTCATAGACTTCTCTTTTTTTCTTTTTTTTTAGGTTTTTATTTTTTTTAATTTACTTTTTATTGGTGTTCAATTTACCAACATACAGAATAACCCCCAGTGCCCTCACCCATTCACTCCCACCCCCCGCCCTCCTCCCCTTCTACCACCCCTAGTTCGTTTCCCAGAGTTAGCAGTCTTTATGTTCTGTCTCCCTTTCTGATATTTCCCACACATTTCTTCTCCCTTCCCTTATATTCCCCTTCACTATTATTTATATTCCCCGAATGAATGAGAACATATAATGTTTGTCCTTCTCCGACTGGCTTACTTCACTCAGCATAATACCCTCCAGTTCCATCCACGTTGAAGCAAATGGTGGGTATTTGTCATTTCTAATAGCTGAGGAATATTCCATTGTACACATAGACCACAGCTTCTTTATCCACTCATCTTTCGATGGACACCGAGGCTCCTTCCACAGTTTGGCTATCGTGGCCATTGCTGCTATAAACATCGGGGTGCAGGTGTCCCGGCGTTTCACTGCATCTGTATCTTTGGGGTAAATCCCCAACAGTGCAATTGCTGGGTCGTAGGGCAGGTCTATTTTTAACTCTTTGAGGAACCTCCACACAGTTTTCCAGAGTGGCTGCACCAGGTCACATTCCCACCAACAGTGTAAGAGGGTTCCCCTTTCTCCACATCCTCTCCAACATTTGTGGTTTCCTGCCTTGTTAATTTTCCCCATTCTCACTGGTGTGAGGTGGGATCTCATTGTGGTTTTGATTTGTATTTCCCTGATGGCAAGTGATGCAGAGCATTTTCTCATATGCATGTTGGCCATGTCTATGTCTTCCTCTGTGAGATTTCTCTTCATGTCTTTTGCCCATTTCATGATTAGATTGTTTGTTTCTTTGGTGTTGAGTTTAATAAGTTCTTTATAGGTCTTGGAAACTAGCCCTTAATCTGATATGTCATTTGCAAATATCTTCTCCCATTCTGTAGGTTGTCTTTGAGTTTTGTTGATTGTATCCTTTGCTGTGCAAAAGCTTCTTATCCTGATGAAGTCCCAATAGTTCATGTTTGCTTTTGTTTCTTTTGCCTTCATGGATGTATCTTGCAAGAAGTTACTGTGGCCGAGTTCAAAAAGGGTGTTGCCTGTGCTCTTCTCTAGGATTTTGATGGAATCTTGTCTCACATTTAGATCTTTCATCCATTTTGAGTTTATCTTTGTGTATGGTGAGAGAGAGTGGTCTAGTTTCATTCTTCTGCATGTGGATGTCCAATTTTCCCAGCACCATTTATTGAAGGGACTGTCTTTCTTCCAATGGATAGTCTTTCCTCCTTTATCGAATATTAGTTACCATAAAGTTCAGGGTCCACTTCTGGATTCTCTACTCTGTTCCACTGATCTATGTGTCTGTTTTTGTGCCAGTACCACACTGTCTTGATGACCACAGCTTTGTAGTACAACCTGAAATCTAGCATTGTGATGCCCCCAGATATGGTTTTCTTTTTTAAAATTCCCCTGGCTATTCGGGGTCTTTTCTGATTCCACACAAATCTTAAAATAATTTGTTCTAACTCTCTGAAGAAAGTCCATGGTATTTTGATAGGGATTGCATTAAACGTGTATATTGCCCTGGGTAACATTGACATTTTCACAATATTAATTCTGCCAATCCATGAGCATGGAATATTTTTCCATCTCTTTGTGTCTTCCTCAATTTCTTTCAGAAGTGTTCTATAGTTTTGAGGGTATAGATCTTTTACCTCTTTGGTTAGGTTTATTCCTAGGTATCTTATGCTTTTGGGTGCAATTGTAAATGGGATTGGCTCCTTAATTTCTCTTTCTTCAGTCTCATTGTTAGTGTATAGAAATGCCACTGATTTCTGGGCATTGATTTTGTATCCTGCCACGCTACCGAATTGCTGTATGAGTTCTAGCAATCTTGGGGTGGAGACTTTTTGGTTTTCTATGTAGAGTATCATGTCATCGGCGAAGAGGGAGAGTTTGACTTCTTCTTTGCCAATTTGAATGCCTTTAATGTCTTTTTGTTGCCTGATTGCTGAGGCTAGGACTTCCAGTACTATGTTGAATAGCAGTGGTGAGAGTGGTCTGAACCGATACCAAAAGATTGGAATCGTCCCCTGCATATTCTCAGACCATAATGCCTTGAAATTAGAACTAAATCACCAGAAGAAGTTTGGAAGGACCTCAAACACGTGGAGGTTAAGGACCATCCTGCTAAAAGATGAAAGGGTTAACCAGGAAATTAAGGAAGAATTAAAAAGATTCATGGAAACTAATGAGAATGAAGATACAACCGTTCAAAATCTTTGGGATGCAGCAAAAGCAGTCCTAAGGGAGAAATACATCGCAATACAAGCATCCATTCAAAAACTGGAAAGAACTCAAATACAAAAGCTAACCTTACACAAAAAGGAGCTAGAGAAAAAACAGCAAATAGATCCTACACCCAGGAGAAGAAGAGAGTTAATAAAGATTCGAGCAGAACTCAACGAAATTGAGACCAGAAGAACTGTGGAACAGATCAACAGAACCAGGAGTTGGTTCTTTGAAAGAATTAATGAGATAGATAAACCATTAGCCAGCCTTATTTTTTTTTAATTTTTATTTATTTATGATAGTCACAGAGAGAGAGAGAGAGAGAGAGAGAGAGGCAGAGACACAGGCAGAGGGAGAAGCAGGCTCCATGCACCGGGAGCCCGATGTGGGATTCGATCCTGGGTCTCCAGGATCGCGCCCTGGGCCAAAGGCAGGCGCTAAACCGCTGCGCCACCCAGGGATCCCATTAGCCAGCCTTATTAAAAAGAAGAGAGAGAAGACTCAAATTAATAAAATCATGAATGAGAAAGGAGAGATCATTACCAACACCAAGGAAATACAAACGATTTTAAAAACATATTATGAACAGCTATACGTCAATAAATTAGGCAATCTAGAAGAAATGGACGCATTCCTGGAAAGCCACAAACTACCAAAACTGGAACAGGAAGAAATAGAAAATCTTAACAGGCCAATAACCAGGGAGGAAATTGAAGCAGTCATCAAAAAACCTCCCAAGACACAAGAGTCCAGGGCCAGATGGCTTCCCAGGAGAATTTTATCAAACGTTTAAAGAAGAAACCAGGGGATCCCTGGGTCGCGCAGCGGTTTGGCACCTGCCTTTGGCCCAGGGTGTAATCCTGGAGACCCGAGATCGAATCCCACGTCGGGCTCCCGGTGCATGGAGCCTGCTTCTCCCTCTGCCTATGTCTCTGCCTCTCTCTCTCTCTCTCTCTCTCTCTCTGTGACTATTATAAATAAATAAATAAATAAATAAATAAATAAATAAATAAAGAAACCATACCTATTCTCCTAAAGCTGTTTGGAAAGATAGAAAGAGAGGGAGTACTTCCAAATTCGTTCTATGAGGCCAGCATCACCTTAATTCCAAAACCAAAGACCCCACCAAAAAGGAGAATTACAGACCAATATCCCTGAGGAACATGGATGCAAAAATTCTCAACAAGATACTGGCCAATAGGATCCAACAGTACATTAAGAAAATTATTCACCGGGATTTATCCCTGGGACACAAGGCTGGTTCAACACCCGTAAAACAATCAATGTGATTCATCATATCAGCAAGAGAAAAACCAAGAACCATATGATCCTCTCATTAGATGCAGAGAAAGCATTTGACAAAACAGAGCAATCCATTCCTGATCAAAACTCTTCAGAGTGTAGGGATAGAGGGAACATTCCTCAACATCTTAAAAGCCATCTACGAAAAGCCCACAGCAAATATCATTCTCAGTGGGGAAGCACTGGGAGCCTTTCCCCTAAGATCAGGAACACGACAGGGATGTCCACTCTCACCACTGCTATTCACCATAGTACTGGAAGTCCTAGCCTCAGCAATCAGACAACAAAAAGACATTAAAGGCATTCAAATTGGCATAGAGTTTTCATTTCAACCTTTTGTCTTTCATAGAGGAATTTGGTCTTAGAAATTTAAAATACTAAAGGATATGAGGAAGATGTAGTAAGAAGACGGTTATTTTCTGCTTTCTAAAAGTTACAGTGCTACAGTTGCCTAAGGTATCTGCTTCTTAAACAAGTAGGCTTTGTTAAAAAAACAAAATGGGGAAGAATGTAATAAATGTCCAGTGTCTTTTACTTCTTTGATACGTGAAAGTAATAAGAAGAAAAGTATTTCCTGAAAAGAAAATACTAGAGGAAAGAGAAATTGGGAAAAAGAAATATTATCATTGTGGAGTGTCCAAAAAGTCACCATTGAGTTTAGAAATTGAAGGAACTATTTATAGAATTGCATCTTAACATCCTAGACTCGCTTTACCTGGAAAACCACAGAATATCCATATTTGGACAGAATAAGTATCGCCATCCAGGCAACAGGCTATGAGTTATTTGGTAGGAGAGATACTAGAGTCAGACTAGAAAATGTTGGTTAATTAGATGGTCAATAGGAGAATACTTGATTTTTTTTTCTTTTTTGAGAATTAGCTAGTTCATATAGAATGACTTAAGCCATTCCTAATTCTATGTGATTCATTTGTGCCAACCAAGGCAAATATCCATGTTTTGATCACTTTATAACTTTTTTTTTTTCTTTTTTACTTTATAACTTTTATAACAGAGTTTAAACATGCTTAAGTAAGGCTGAACCTAATGATCCCTTATCCTCAACCACTGCTCTTCACTCTGTCTTGGATTTTTGTTTGTTTGTTGTTTTTGTTTTGTTTTGTTGCTATTTCCTGACATAGATAGCCAAGTGTGCCTGGAAATTCTTTCACCTTATTAAAAGAATTGTATTCCTAAACACCCCTCCACGTAGCATGAAACATCATCCCTTTGCTTGTTTCTTTCCTTTCTGACTCCCCATCTCTGAATGCTATTTATGTTGAAAGCCTTGTAAGGAATGGAATGATAGTGTTATTAATTTTTGCTTTTCCCTTTTAAACTCCTTATATATAAATGTTCCTTATGGGGAAAAAAAAACCCTGAAAATGTCATTAAAAACCATGTTAAATACAAATTTTATTTTCTATAACATCTATCCCATTCTTTTAACCAATACCTACTGCACACTTATTGTGTACCTGGCACTATTCTAACTCAGCTCTGTTAACGTTGGGTATTGATTGCTTAAATGTAAATTCCCCTAGGAACTTTACAGAATCAAAGCTTTTAGGGAATGATATTTTTAAAAGTCAATTATGATTATGTACTTGAAAATTATTAAAAATATTTAAGACTTTTTATAGTTTCAATAAGATGTTACTTTCTTTGATTTGCTTCTCTTTTTTGTGTGTCTTCTATTTCCCATTGACATGTGTCTTAATTTGGCTATATCATATTCAGGATTTCTCCCCCTTCTCCTTAACAAAAATTAAAGCTATAATACTGGAAATACTTTAGGAAAGTCAAACAAATGTAAGAGACTCAGAGGAAGATAAAAATGAAATAAATTGAGATCAGCAAAATATGCCTTACAAAAATTCTTTTCCTTTCCAGCCTTTGTGAATCATGTTAACGAATTTCACTGTGTTTTCTATTGGCAGGAATTAAATTTACTTCTAAGATGATTTGAGTGAATTTGACAGAAGCTTAAATGAAAATATTATTTTATCTGTGACAGAACAGTAACTACAATGACTAATTTTATAGTAAGCTCAGTTTTAAAATAAAAATGATGTTTTCAATAAATTTATGAATTTTACAAGATGAACTCATTTCATATTTCAGTAAATTAATTCCCCAGAAGTCATATGGAAAAAGCCCATGGATATTAATAATATTCTGGCATAAATAACACATTTAAATTTTCAATCTTATCCTACTGCAATAGTTATCTCAGGAAGAAAATAAGAAATATTACATATTTAGAGGGCAAAAGCTTTTTTATTTAGATTTTCTTGCTTTCCAAAATACTCATGGCAATTCATAGGTAATCAGTAAAGCATAAGAAAAATAGCACAGCATATGGGATAATAAGAGAAATAAATAAATCTCCAGGCAAAAATAATAACTAATAATATTCCTTACAGTTACTATCATTTTGTATCATATTTTTATCTTTATTTAAGGGGGGTATAATGAGATACAAAATTCATTCTGTCTGTTATGTCTTTGTTAAATTAACTTTTCTTAGAGTACAGAGTGCTAGATGGTGACTCATAAATGGTTCAACAGTAGACCACAAGAAAAATTGCAATGGAGTTTATTACTCACAGGTCCTGGAGAAGGTATATGGTACTCTTTGAGAGTCACACAGGGAAGTCAAGGTACAATGCAGGAGAGGGAAGCAGAACATGGGACACATTCCTTTCTTTAGGAGTCATAGGTGGAGTGCTTTACAGTTCCCAGGCTAAGGCTGGATTGGTCAATTCAAACCAAGAATGGTGCTTTGGTAAGCTCCATGGGATTCTTAAGAAAGGAGTGCCAAGGGGAATGCCTTGGGAGGTGAAGGAGAAACTACTGGCCATAAGAGCTGTTGGGAAAGTCATATCAGGGACTTATGCTTGCTTGTTACTCTGTAGACTGCTGGTCATGAGCTTACATGAGGATGCTAGTGTCAGTTCAAGAACCCTACAGACCACTAAGCCAAACAAAATGGATATGGAAACAACCATACCATGGAGTAGCTTAGCTAAATTCTTGACACTATAAAATATAAATCTAGAATTTGCTACAAAGATTTATATATTTTCCTGATTTAATCACATGTATGCATACATGCAAATACACTGTGATAGTATGATTTGCAAAAATACATACATTCGATCATTCAGATGACTAAAATATATTTCTTATATACATTTAGTCTTCATTCAATCAGTTCCTAGATCCCAATTCCTAAATCTCTTAGAATGTTCTGAGTGATAAGAATAATAGGAACACCTTTTGTTGTAACATTTGGTCTCCTGTCCTCATTACCTGAAAATGCTTCAGAGCATCAGTAGATATGAGAACTCTCTGTAGAAAACTCCAAATGAAGCCAGCTAGATATGGGTGACAGATGAACAGTGTATATAACAATACACCATTTATAGTATCAAGATCTACTTGTGCCCCAAATTAAATCCCTTCTGAACTCTCACTAATTCTTAAATTTGGTAGTTGGTTACAATTCTTATAAGAGAAAACTTTTAAAAAAGGAAAGACTAGGGATCCCTGGGTGGCACAGTGGTTTAGCGCCTGCCTTTGGCCCAGGGCGCGATCCTAGAGAGCTGGGATCAAATCCCATGTTGGGCTCCCGGTGCATGGAGCCTGCTTCTCCCTCTGCCTATGTCTCTGCCTCTTTCTCTCTCTCTCTCTCTGTAACTATCATAAATTTAAAAAAAATTAAAAAAAGGAAAGACTAACTGAAAGTTGGTAGCACAAAATATAATCCTTGTTGTTGTAGTTGGTTTTGAGGTCATAATTAAAATTCACTGCCCTCATATCTACTACTCTTTCTAAATTTGCCATACTCTTAGTTATTAATTCTGTTACTATGTGGTTTGCTTAATGAGGTGACCCAGAACATTATTACTGAATTATCAATAACTCTGATTCATTTTCACCACATCAAAGTGCAACGATCTCCTGTATTTGTCCATTTATTGTTACTAAACAGTTTTGGAATGCACAAAATGTTATCTAATAGATACAAAAAAAATCAACCATAATCTATCCAGCACCTATGAGTATCAAATATTCTGGACTTTTACTTGAACAATGCAGGGAGGGGTTAGGGGCACCAAATTGCAGCACATAGAAAAATCCATTTTTAACTTTTGACTCCCCCAAAGCTTTACTACTAATATCCTACCAATGAACAAAGTCTTCTAGATAATATAAACTATCGACTAACACATATTTTGTATATTGTATTTATTATATGTTGTATTCTTATAATAAAATAAGCTAGAGTGGAAAAGTCAATAGAAGGCAAACATTATATGGTCTCATTCACTTGGGGAATATAAAAAATAGTGAAAGGGAATAAAGGGGAAGGAGAGAAAATGAGTGAAAATATCAGTGAGGATGACAGAACATGAGAGACTCCTAACTCTGGGAAATGAACAAGGGGTAGTGGAAAGGGAAGTGGGCAGGGGTTTGGGGTGACTGGGTGACAGGCACTGAGGGGGGCATTTGACAGAATGAGCACTGAGTGATATGCTACATGTTGGCAAATTGAACTCCAATTAAAAAATAATAAAGAAAAATAAGCTAGAGAAAAGAAAATGTTATTAAGAAATTCGTAAGGAAAATACATTTATAGTACAGCAGTGTATTTATCAAAAACAATCAACATATAAGTTCAAACCTGTGTTGCTCAAGGGTTACCAGTAATCACATCTGATGATTATACCCAGTATAGCAATCCCCTTATTTGACAAATAACCCATAAGGATTTTTTTACTATGGACCTGCTGACTAGAACACTGAATCATGCAGAGACTAAAATTGCTGGGATGCGAAGCCCCCACATCACCAGGTATGTTACCAAGAGCAATGATGAGAAACCCCACCCCTTGAATCTTCGAATTACGAATCCTAGCTCTTGGAAGCAGAGCACCGCACAATGACAGTTTCATGTGCATAATGTATCTTGAAGAATCGTATCTTACTATTACTTACTTAATCGTATCTTACTATTATTATTATTCCAATCTGGGACCAATGTTTCAATTTTCTATCAGTTAAAAAGGTTCTATGTTGTGCTATTCATGAAAGAATCAGTCAGTTCCTTGAACATGTGCTCATTTTTGCATCTTCCCTGCCAAAAATCTCAATCTCTTAATCTTAAATGGTGTCGTCTGAAGTCCCATGTTGTCAGATAGTTGTAAATCTCTGGGTGGAGGTATTGTCAAAAGCAGTGTTGGCAGGGAAGGTGAGCCTTTACCCATAAGTGCATCCATTTGGTTAAGGAAAAATTACTGCCCCTTTATACAGTAAGAGGTTTGATATGAATAGATTGCTTCTAAGAGATTGGTTGTTCTCCTGAGAGATGCTACCCTAATAAGGGTTCAATATATATATATATATATAATATAATAAAAAAAAAATAAATATATAAATATTTATATATATATATATGTTTTACCTTTTCTGGTAGAACAAACATTAAGCATTGTTATTGACTAGATTAACCTTAGAGAAGGGGAGTTAATGTTACTGGGACCTTGCATAGCCTCTATCTCTGCCTCCATGGTTTCCTGGTTCATGGAATCATGTAATAAGGCTGGGGATAAAGGCTGGGAAATCATGACTGAATGACCCATCCTATCAACTGGTTGGTTTGAGTCTCTTCATTAGGAATTGATATGAGATTCAAAAATCTTCAAACTCTATGCTCATCCCCTATATACCCTGCCCTAACTTCTCCCTTCAACCTCCTGTGTCTGGTCTTGAAATATTGTTCCTTTTCTCCCAGTCTCCTGACAATGCAGCCAAATCATGTGCTCAGATCTCTCCCTACTAGAAGGATGTGTCCTCACTACAGTCTTCCAAGTAATTTTTAATTTTGTGTCAAAAGAAAAAAGGCAGCTTAACTTGTTGATTGCTGTTTTAAAATAGTTCAATATTATTGAAATTATTTATAGAAATCAGTATTGACTTTATCTTCCACAGGACTCTCTATTGAAAGCATTTTACAAATTAAAGAAATTATTAATAGAATACATAATTGTTTTAAAAGGCCGTGATTCAAAATTTTCTTAATTACTGGCGAGCTGTAAAAGTTTGACAAATTGCTGATCTGCTTTTAGCAGTAAAAGTATACTAATAATGCCTACCTGTCTATCTCACCAATTAAGAAGGACAAGACAGTACCTATCTTATATAAGTATTCAAGAGATAATATATGTAATGAACTCAGTAATCAACACATACCAAGGGGTCATTAAGGAATAATCTTAATTTTAAACTAATGGTTGTTGACAGGATCAAGTTTAATGTAACAATACACTACAAACTGCTTTAAATGATTTTTAGTTCAATGAAAATGGAAGTCGCTAATACTATTTCCAATTTTATTATGTAGTATTAGAATTATTTCTGGATGTTTCCTACAAAGTTGACATTTTCTCCCTTTTCTTGAAAATCTTCAGCAATCATAAAAGCATTCAAAATGTTTACCTAATTGGCCCTTGAAACTTCTTAGTTCAGCACATATAGCTTTAAATTTTTCAGTAACAATCAATATACACATCTCTGCATCCCAAATATACAATTTAATTGACTGGAACCTTCACTGGCATTTGAAACAAATATAATCACATAGGTCAAAGTATTTCACAGAAGACGTGGTTATATATCACACAAGATTAAAATTAAATGTCAGGACACAGATTATTTTCCTACTAGCAAAGCTAGATGCTAGACATTTTCCTTTTCTTTTGTCCCTTTAGTGTGAACAATAAAACTGATTTGTAAATTTAAATGAATTAGGACTTTTATCACAGCCTGTATGACATTAAATGCAGCAACTGTATCATGAAAATAAATAAGAATTATCAAGTCTCACCAGACTCTGATGTAACATGTTTATATGAACAGATATATCTGCAAAGATATTTAGAGTTCACACCACTACTATAAACATTTTCATCTGCACTATTATAGGCACCATTATCAAATGCATATATGATCCTAATTACTGAAGACACTGAACTTCTAAGGCATATGAAGGCAAGATATACGTGGCTCAGTGACATAACGGATAGAAAATGATTTCTTCTGAGTTTAAACTTTAGCCCAGGCTGGAGTGGTGAAAGGGATTGAGTTCACAGAGGAGTCAAAGATAGATGGACATTGAATATTAGCTAAAGAAGAAAATAATATTCCGAGAAGATTACCTTATAAGAATAAAAGCAAATAGATAAATAATATGCATCATATGAGGGATAATAGCAGGACATTTAATAAATGTACAAGATTTAGGTAGAATAGTATTTGATGAACATAGAATGGAAATATATACAATGACTTAAATCTACACTAATTATTCTGGTCTTTTAAATATAATCATTCATAAAGAAGTAAATTCATAGATAGATGATAGATAGATGATAGATAGATTAGATAGATAGATAGATGATAGATTTTTTTGCAGTCCATAATAAGTTTATTACTTCTTCAAGTCTTCCAGACAGAATAGATAGATAGATAGATAGATAGATAGATAGATAGATAGATAGATAGATCCACTTGTGGATTATATGACTATAGTTGTGCACAAATCATAGTGTTTTATAAGATTTATTAGATGTAATTGGTGAGATAAATTGAAATTATACCAGTAGTACATGCTTGAGAGTGAAGGAAAAATCTTTATTAGAAAAATAGGACAACGTGCAAGATCAGATAGCTAACTTCAGCAGGGATACAGAAACAATGAAAAAGAATCAAGTGGAAATTCTAGAAATCCTGGAAATTCATATATGAATAATGTATTTAATGGGCTAATGAATAGTTGACACAACTGAAGACATAACGCACGAACTTAAATATAGATCAACAGAAATTATTAAAATGAAAACACAAAGAGGAAAATGACAGAAAAAAATATGGAAACAAAAAGGGCATCTAAGATATGAGAAACACTATCACATGATCTCATTAAATCAAATCACGGAATCAAAGAGGAAAAGAGAGATAAAATTAGGCAAAAGAAATAGTTGAAGAAATAATTTTGAGCAGTTTTCACAATAATAGATACCAATTCACAGAGCCAAGAAACTCATACAAGAAGCAGGATAAATACCAAACCAAAGTAGTAACAACAAAAAAGGAACTTGACATATAATGTTGCAGCTTCTGAAAACAAAGACAAAAATCTTGAATGTGGCCACTTTAAATACATTGAGAAACCATGCAAGCCAAAGAAAGACAGTGGAGTGGGATGTACAAGGAATATTACAAAACTGAAGGGGAAATAAAGAGTTTTTCAAAAAAAAAAAAAAAAAAACAACAACAACTGAAAGAAATTATTTCTATTTTCTAAGAAATATTACAGAAAGTTTTCAACTAGAGAAGTATCATACTAGTTAGAAACTTGGATTTTTAAAGAGAGAAGAGTGTTGGGAAGTGAAACATTAAACTATTTTTCTTATGTTTAATCACTCTGGTAACTCCCTATTTAAGGTAAAAAATAGTAGCAATGTATTATGTGCATAAGACAGATATAAAACTACTCTTATTAACAAAATTTAAAAAGATAGGAAAGGGGAAATGAAAATAAACTATTTAAAGTCTACACTATACATGAAATGGCGAAATGTTATCTGAGATAAACTTATTTTTAATTAAGATTTATATGTAAGCCATAGAGCAACCATTAAAAATTTAAATAATAGTCCCAGAGTGGAAATAAAATGTAAAAAAAATAAAAATTCAATTAACCAGGTGAAAAAGGGCAGCCTCTTGGCTCAGTGGTTTAGCACCGCCTTTGGCCCAGGGCCTGATCCTGGAGACTTGGGATTGAGTCCCACATCAGGCTCCCTGAATGGAGCCTGTTTCTGCCTGTGTCTGTCTGTCTGTCTGTCTGTCTCTCTCTCACTCTCATGAATAAATGAATAAAATATTAAAAAAAAGAGAGAGAGAGACAGATGCCCTCTCTAATACCATACTGGTGTGTAAAAATTGCTTGTTGGTGTAGGAAAATATAAAAATAATGCTAGAATATAATAAGAACTTCAGGAGACAGATTATTTCTAGGGAGAGTTATAAAGAGAAGATCCAAAGTGTGGATACCTATCAGTAAGTGTGGAACAGATAGTAAGAGAAAAAACTGTAACAAACAATTCCACCCCATAAATAAAATGAATTTTGAAGGATTTGAGATTTCAGGTGCATGGAGGCCAACCAACCATACCAAACACAGATTCCAAACTCAGACCAATCCCTTACCAGGCTAGCAAACCCAACTGAACCAAAGGTTACTTATTTCTAACCACAAAAAATATTTGACTCAGTATGTACTGTGCTATACAACTTGTAACAGCAATAACAAAAACAAATTGAAAAGAATTCAAAAAGAAAAAAAAAATCAGAAGAAATAAAGCAATCATCAGAATTAGACTAAGATGTAACATACATTGGAACAATCAGAATTAAAAATAACCAGGTCAGTACACCTGAGTGGCTCAGTTGGCTAAGCATCTACCTTTGACTCAGGCCATGATCCCAAGATCCTGGGATAGAGGCCCATTCAGGCTCTCTGCCCAGTGGGGAGTCTACTTCTCCCTCTGTCCTTCCATCCACTTCTGCTCTCTCATGCTCTCAAATAAATAAATAAAATATTAAAAAAATAATAAATATAAATAAAAATAACCACGATCAATATTTGTTCTAATAGAAAGATATTTTACATGCAAGATCACATGTAAAATTCAGTAGAGAGATGGAAACCATAAGAAATTAATCTAATGGATGTGTTTGAGATAAAAAGATGACAAATGCTTTCAACAGATTCATCAACTGTCTTGGCACAGCTTGAGAAATCAGTGCTGTGAAGAGAAGCCAACAGAAATTATTCAAATTGAAATACAAAAGGAAAAAGATAATTAAACAAATAGATAAATCATCCAAAAGATGTGAAACAATACCAAGAAATTTAGTATATTCATAATCCGAATCTCAGAAAAAGAAGAGAATGCAGCAGAAGAAATTTTGAAGAAATTTAGTGACAAACATGAACACAGATCCAAAGCAAATAAGGATAAGCATTGCAGCAGACTTCTTATCAGAATTCATGCTAACAAGAAGACAGTGCAGTGACATCTTTAAAGTACTGAAAAAAAAAAAAAGGAACATCAATTCCATACCCAGTGAAAATAGATCTGAAAGGAAAAATAGATAAATCTGTAATTGTGTACTTTTTATATTTCAATACTCCTCACCCAATAACTGAAAAAAAAAATGACCTATAGGCATATACTCAGTCAGAAAACAGGCAACCTTAATAACACTAATATTTATTTACAGAACACTTAACAACAGTAGAATATATATTCTTCTCAAGTATACATAGAATGTTCAATAAGAGAGGACATTTTTGATCCATAAAACAAAACCTAATTGTCATAAAATATATATTCTTTTAACATAACAGAATTAAATGAGATATTGATACCTAGAATATCCCTAAATATTTGCAAATTAATACAAATCTAAATAACAATTGGGCCAAAAAGAAATCTCAAGGTTCTGTTTTAAGTCAGAACATTAGAAAATTTGATGTTTACTTGAGGGTTTTTTTAAAAAAATCCATTACTGACAAAAACATCCCACAAATAATATATACTAAACTAACTTACAGGAAATCTACAGAAACAAAAAGTAGATTAATGTTTCCCCGGGGATGAGTGTAAGGAAATAGATCAATTGTAAAGGAGCAAGAGGTCTTTTTGCAATGATAGAACTGTTTCTACAATTGAGTTGTGGTGATGGTTGCACAAATTTATAAATTTATCAAAAATCATTGAATTGTAATCTTAAAATAGGTGAATACCATACATATAATTTATAACACAGTAAAATGGTTTTAAAAAAACAAATTTTATAGCTAGAGTATCCCTCTAACAGTATTTGCCTAAATTCAACAAGCAAGAAGCAATTTCATTTTTGGAAGTTAAAAAAAAATTAAATATTGATATATTTGTTTTTTGTTCAAATGGTGTGTGCAGATATTTATTGTGGCATAGTCTGTTGTACTTGATAAATTTATTTAGTTACAATCATGGAACAACGTTCAGGAAACTATTAATAATTCTCTTTGTTAATTTTCAATATACATTCAAGAATATGTAAAATTTTAAATAGGTTGCTGCTATTATCAATGCATATTTTTGACATATAATTTTATGATATATATATATAGATAAATAATGAAAATGTTTTTCACCTTATACAAATTTATTTTTATTTCATTTTCTAGTAATTTGTAGATTATACCAATGTTGGTTTAGAAGAAAAATAAATAAATTTCCTAATTCTTGATCACAGACAGTTTGAAAACTGATTCAAAATTCTTTTTTTAAATTAAATATTCTATTTATTTATTAATGAGACACAGAGAGAGACAGAGACATAGGCAGAGGAAGAACAGGCTCCTCGCAGCGAGTCTGATGCAGGACTCGATCCCAGGACCCCAGGATCACACCCTGAGCCAAAGACAGGCACTCAACCACTGAGTCATCCAAGTGTCCCTCAAAATTGTTTTTCCCATAGATTTACTTTTGGAAAGTTATTTTGTTCATTCATTTGATTTACTAAAATTAAAATTATGCATATTAGAAATGAGAAGTTTGAATTTCAATATATTTTTATCCTTGAAACTATTACATTTTCTAGTGATCAATTTTTTATCTATCATTTTAAGCAACATAGTTGTAACATTTGTAAAATATTTAGGGGACTATCACTCAGTTTAATGGTAAGAGTAGGAAAATATAAACATTTATTTCATTATAATTAGACCTATAGGTATATGACCATCTAATATCACAGAAACATTTGAGGTAGGGGGAATACAATAAAATTAATAATAATAGTAATAAGAAGAAGAAGAATGTAAGGTCAAGGATAATGGAGTTAATTTAATTTTATAATACTGAATGTGGAAAATTATAAGGACCATAACACTAAATAACATTGATTAAGAAATAGCACATCATATCCTAAATAGTTTTTAATAAATGGTAAATAAGTATCCAAATAATTTTTCACTTTTTCCACTTTACATTTATTATATCAGGAACTGAATCAACCTATGTTTAGGATTAGCCTCTAAATGTATTTTTTTTTATGTTTTATCAATACATCACAAAGTTATCAGTTTTAATAAAAGTATCACAAGTCAATATCTAAATATTAAGATCCTTTTGTTCTCTCTTGCACCATTTATAAAGAAAGAGTTAAAATGTGAAAATCATTATGAAACAATAACATATGTACCTAATCCTTAATAAAGAAAAAAATGGACATGACCATGAAGGGACAAGTCTCCTTTGACTAGAAGTAACAGAAAAGGTCACAGGAAAGAAATGATAATTGATCTTTATGTTGAATGATTATTAGAAATTTGACAGACCAAGTTGATAAGGAAATGAATGCCAAGAATAAGAGACAATATGTGCAAAAACCTTGATCGTCTGAAGAACTGCAAATAACATCATTTATTTAGGGAAACTGAATTAAACTGTGTATAAACCAGGTGCACATATATTTGAGAGAGAAAGAGAGAGAGAATATATCTAATAGCATTTTGCTTTACTGCAAAATATGACCTTGGACAAATTCTTCTCTGAAACTCATTTTTCATATTGATTAAATCATGATGCATCTTGCTTGTTTAGAAACTCCTGATGAATTCAAGCAAGGGTAAATGTTATTTATAAATTTGTTACTATTTTTCTAAGTATTGCAATCGATTATACTATTACAGAGTAATAGCAAATTGCTGTCTGCACATGATCTAATTAGGATTCTTATATAAGGGTATTTAATGAAAGCTACTTTACCTGAAAAAAAACAGAAATTTCAAGGTTCCTGCAGACTGAACACTTGTTAGTCACTTCACCTTCTGTAGTTTAGTCTGCCATTGTTAGCACATGGCTTCAAGGTTATCCTAGTAGCATCTGTATGAAAGAAGAGGGTAAGCAGGGAGGATTGCATGGAGATTTTAGGGTATAGAATTGGTATATAGGGATCCCTGGGTGGTGCAGCGGTTTGCGCCTGCCTTTGGCCCAGGGCGTGATCCTGAAGACCCGGGATCGAGTCCCACGTCGGGCTCCCGGTGCATGGAGCCTGCTTCTCCCTCTGCCTGTGTCTCTGCCTCTCTCTTTCTCTCTGTGTGTGACTATCATAAATAAATAAAAATTAAAAAAAGAATTGGTATATATAATTCATATCCACATTCCAATGTCCAGAATTTCATTGAAGGGTAGACAATGAAGTTTTTCTGTATGGCCAGGGAAGAAAGAAAATGGCTTGGTGAATGCACAGTATTTTCTCTGTCAGATTGAGCATCCAAGTAAGATTAGCATTTGAGAAAAGTTTTGAACATCAATATAGAATATAATCTCATGGGATAAAACACTAGATTTAGATACAATAAGTTATTTTAATGTTAGGTGTGTCAGAAGAGCAAAGGACACTGACATCATTTTTCTCCCACAGATAAAATTCTATTCCATACAGTTACACTTTATTAACATTCTTCCTTCCTATTGTGGTGTTGAAGTACAGGAATAGTTCCGATTTTTAAAATCCTGGGCAAAGAACTCTCGATTATAATTAATATCTTCAAAAGACAAACACAGTTTAATGTTAATTTGAAACTAATTAATATACCATAAATTATTTTGCTCAATAAGGCTTTGTAATTTTAATTTAATTTATTTCTGAAAAGATTCCAGATTGACATAGTAGCAGGAATGAAATATCACCTCTCAATCAAGAATTCAAACATTGATGAAAATGAGGAGTAGAATTGTAAGCTAATGAATCTTGGTCAGTCAACTTAAAGAAGCAGGCCTACAATAATGTGAGATTCTGAAGATGATTATGAAATTGTATACTTTAATGACTTCATTGGCTTCTCAGGAATCATCTTTGAAATAAAATTAACATTTTATATGGTCTATGTAAATGCTAATTTCATTAGGATACTCACACCAATTAAAATATTTACATATTAGGGTATGTTTTTCATTTCCTCCCAGGAATGCCATGTGTTCACAGACCTTTTCTCTCTTGTTTTCTGGCTCATTCTCCTGCTCTTGTTCTTTCTCTGTGTTTCTCTCCCTTTCAGAGAAAGTAGCAGGTCTTTCTCCCTATAAGACTTCCCTCCTTTCACTCTAAGAGTTACTGATCAACACATTTAATGATGCATTTGACTTTATTTTCACAGCACAGTGATTATGTGATGACTGTGGGTAGTGTTGACAACAGTGTAAGTAGTTAAAAAAACTGAAAATAAATTATTTTTTTCTGCTAATTATTTAGAATGCTTGACAGCTCTGATTAAATACCCTATGTCAGCCTTTTTGAAGATGAAGAGCTTAGCAGGATTTCTTTATCAAAAGTATTTCAGGGACATCCACTAGAACAAAATTATGAGATATTTGATGAAAGACTCTCAGAACCTTTAATAATCCCCAATGCATTTTGAATCTATAAAGGGTGCATAGATTGTTTCCACAGAAAAAATGCTTTATTCAGATATCTTACACATTCTGGAAACTATTCAAGTACAGATATTTCAAGACTAATATAAATAGGAATGCATATATTTTAATTATATAAAACTGGATTAAAATTCATTTACCTAGGAATTAATCCATACCTATACTCATTTAGATTTTTAAAAAGAGCATTTGGGAATAAAAGGGCATTTGGTGGGATCCCTGGGTGGCACAGCGGTTTGGCGCCTGCCTTTGGCCCAGGGGGCGATCCTGGAGACCCGGGATTGAATCCCACGTTGGGCTCCCAGTGCATGGAGCCTGCCTTTCCCTCTGCCTGTGTCTCTGCCTCTCTCTGTGTGTGTGACTATCATAAATAAATAAAATTAAAAAAAAAAAAGGGCACTTGGTAAAGGAGAGATAGACATAAAGAAAATTGTACTGATTAGATAGATGATAGAGATATAGAATGACAACATGTTGAATGGTTCATTTGAGTTTATTTTTTAATTTATTTTTTGTATTGTTTTATTTTGTGTAAATTGTGTGCTTCCCTAAAGCCTTTCAGGGGGTCCCGAAAAATAATAATGGGAAATATCACTGAGATCATCATAATTGGTAAATGCTATCATTTTCTGAGGTATGTTGTTTCTATGTTTGATCAGGCAAGGTTCCATCAGAAAAAAAATGCAAATTTTCAGTTTTTCCAGTGATAAGGGGTTTAATACTGGGCATCAAAGGCTTTTGCAATGATTTGTATTTTTAAGAGTAAAGATCCTAAAATACCACTAGCTTAGGAAATCTGGAAGTGCAAATTCTTTCCAGACTGTAACACAGAACTGATCTGGGGATGTTCGCCCGGAAGCCACTGCAAACAGTATGTACCCTGCCAAGTTCCAAAGCAATTGTCTTTAGCTCTAAGAATACTTTCAACTTCTATTCTGTCTTCCAAATCAGCAAATATCTCTTATTGAATGAATCACAATTTTAATTCTGTTCATAAAATATCTTACAGCCTGTGATTTTCAGGTTTCTCTCTTGCTCTACAGGAGAGAGTACAAAAAGACTTAAACCTTTGAAAAATCATAATACTACACGTCGTATGCTTTTATTGGTCCTTATAAATTCTTTCTACCTCTATCAAACTTTTACAACAATGAAGGAAGACACGTGCATAACAAGTTTTAACTAATTTTTGAGTGCAAATGAACAGGATTGCCCATTCTCCAACAACAGATTCAAAGCTCCAGTGATTACTTTATATATCTATAAATTACATTGATCACTTCTGTAGAACAGTAGCAACTGTGCTACTGTTCTAAAAACTACTTTAGTAGTTTTTAATAGTAGTGTGTAATGGAGGTCATGCAATCGTTTTCCCTGTTCTAGGTCCCAAATGGCTATGCAACTGCAGTCTGTCTCTCTGGATTACTTGTCCTGTAGCTCTGAATTTTCATATAACAGTTGAACTGCTCTGTAAGCACCACAAATGGAACATAGAAAATCATTAGAACTACAAGAAGAGTTAGAGACAACCAACCAGGGCCAGCCCCCATCTACTTTAGGCACCTGTTATTCAGCATCTGCTTGAGGTAGAATGTCTAAACTAAATACATTTGTAATTCCTGAACCATGGAAATCATGAAAGAGAACAAAAATAAAATGATTTATATTTAGAGAAATTGAAAATTGAGGAAGAAAATTCCTTCCCTTCTCTATTACTCATGGCTCTCTGGAGAAACATAACAAATTCAACAAGGTGAATACAGAAAAATCTTAAATATCAAATGCTTTTCTGTATTTATATGAAAAATTACCGAGGAAAGCAAAATATTCCATTTAAATTTTCAGTAAAGTTGTAAAATATGTATAATAATCTTTATTAAATTATTGCATGACATATATTTAAAAATATAAAGTCTTTGAAGGATGTAAAATTAGATATTCTTAGAGGAGAAAACTTAACACAAAAATTCTAATATTCCCAAGTTAATGTAATTAATAATATTCATCCAGAAGTCCAAGAAGTTTTTGTTTTTGCTCTTGTAATTTTCACGGCAAATGATCTGAAATTGTATATCTAATAAAAAATGTCCAAGAGTAGCTGTGATTCCCAGAAAATAATTATTCAGTTTGGATTGCCTTTATGTGTCTCTCATCTCTTCCATTCCAACAGGTCACTCAGTGGATGTTCTTCTCTTAGAAATGGCAGAAGGGAAAGCAACCCTAAGCATGCATTGAGATTTATAGGTGTTTTCTAATGGCATCAGTACCTCCTTCCATGGGGATGGGGAATGAGAAAAGGTATAAAAGCTTGCTGAGTATCTAACCCACCATAGTGGAATACTGTGGCATTCTCAGACATCAACTTCAACTTGGAAAAATTGTATTTTACATAGACTTAAACTTAGACCCCTTTTAGAAAATTAAATGCCCCTATTTTGTTCCTTGTTATTACCACTAAGTTTCTGCACCTCTGAAATAACCCCTTATCCATTTTTACTCAATTCCAATCCTACCTTCCCTGAATCTTATCCTCCACCATCCACATCCTTTGAAGTGGAGTTTCTCAAACTTCAGAACTATACAAAAATCACTTAGATCTTCCTAAAATATGGATTCCAATTCAGTAATTCTGCTTAGGCATGATATTTTCCATTCTGTCAAACTCCCCAGAAGATGTTCATGTTGTTGGTATGAAGCCCAATCTTTAATTATCAAGACTATTCCATTCTCAGAATTCTCTCTTCTCTCTCTCTCACACACACACACACAGACACACGCACATGCACACACACAAAGAGAAATGAACTCAAGTCTCTGTTTTAATTTTTTGTGTGTTTCTATTAATTACCAGATAAAAATCAACTGCATATGTTTTCTTTCCTCCCTTTTTAATAAGCTTCTGACAATGCCAGTTTTATACGCTTTCCTACATCATCCATTTTTAAGTAACATATGCTGATTCACTGTTCTGGAGGAAGCTCATATGACATTAAATGCCATAGTGTCACCAGGAAGACTAGCCTCAATTGTTCATTCTTTTTTTTTAAATATTTTATTTATTTATTCATGAGATACACAGAAAGGGGGGGGGAGAAGAGAGAGAGAGAGAGAGAGACAGAGAGAGAGAGAGAGCACAAACATAGGCAGAGGGAGAAGCAGGCTCTATGCAGGGAGCTTGACGTGAGACTCGATCCTGAGTCTCCAGGATCAGCCCCTGGCCTGAAGGCGGTGCTAAACTGCTGAGCCATCCGGGCTGCCCAATTTTTCACTCTTTATAAAACAACTGTACCCCCCATTGGTTTGATTATATCAGATTATAAGTTTTAGCAGAAGAGCAATTCTATTTACCTGTCCCTTCAATAACCACTCAGAAATATTTCTATCTTCCAGGCTATGCTATATTTTTATGTTTAGATTATTATTATTATTATTATTATTATTATTATTATTACTATAATTGTTATTATTTCACTTGTAAGTGCTTACTAAGTGACAGACACAAAGGAGATCACTAGGGATGCAGTGATAACCAAAAACCAATTTCTCCGGAAAATTTACAGTCCAGTGGGAGAAATATCATAAACAATCACACTAATAATTATATCATTACAGAATCTGGAAAGTACTATGCATGAAAGAAAACACAATGTAATATTGCTAACTGATTTAGTGGGAAACAAATAAGAACTTGTTTAGTGGGAAAGCAACAGGTTAGCCTTCTCTGAAGAAGTACTATGGAATCCCAAAGAATGAGTAGGAGTTAGTGAAGAGAAAAATAGCAAGAGACTGAAGAAGTGGGAAAACAGGAGAAGTCAAGACTGGCAGTTAAAAAAGCACTTACCAGATCTCATGAACAAGAAGCAGTGATGTGCCTGGAGCATACAAAGGAGGGCTAGTAGTATAATGAGGGAAGCTAAAATGGTTGGTGATGGCAGAGAGCCAAACTGTACAAGCTTCTTCCTTCCATCTAAGGAGTCTGGATTTGACTTATCTTTTGGAGTAGGAAGCAAACGAAGAGTTTATGCAGGTCATTGACATAAGGTGTGTACTTTTAAAAAAGATTGTTCTGCCAGTAATATGGGTTATAACATGGCTGGAAGCTTACAGTATATATTTATTGGAATATCTATTAAGTTTTGTTTATTGTTTCGTATGCAGTTCACACAATATTTGCCAGTTGGAGGCACTGTTCTTTAACTTCAGTGCAGTAAATGCAGGGCAAATGAATGCTGCTTGGAGAGTAGTTAAAATTATCAGTATCCTAGAGGTAAGAGATTGTTATTTTACCTGTCCCAGAGAAGTGTGTGTGTGTGTGTGTGTGTGTGTGTGTGTGAGAGAGAGAGAGAGAGAGAAGAGAAAGAGAAAGAGAGAGAAAGAGAAAGAGAAGAAAGAGAAAGAGAAAGGAAGAAAGAAAAATGAGAGTTTTATTTACAACACATTACACTAATTCCAGGAAAATAGAGCTGAAGCTAACATGTCTACAAATTATACTGTATGATACACAGTTTATTTTTGTTTAAGATTTTATTTGTGTATTCATGAGAGACAAAGAGAGAGGCAGAGGGAGAAGCAGGCTCCACGCAGGGAGCCCGACGTGGGACTCGATCCCAGGTCTCCAGGGTCACACCCCAGCTGAAGGTGGCGCTAAACCTCTGAGCCACCCAGGGATCCCCAATACACCCTTTAACTAAACCTCTTTAATTAATACCATCAGTTGGTAGCATATCATTTTTAAACATTTATGATATGCATTCTTAATACATTGACTGTTTAAAACTTTGTGTATTTTATTAAATGCTTTTAAACATGTGTTCAGGGATCCCTGGGTGACTCAGCGGTTTAGCGCCTGCCTTAGGTCCAGGGCTTGATTCTGGAGTCTCCGGATCGAGTCCCACATCAGGCTCCCTGCATGGAGCCTACTTCTCTCTCTCTCTCTTATGAATAAATAAATAAAATCATTTAAAAAATAAAATAAACATGTGTTCAGTCCATAAAGGGTACATTTTACATGGTAATTTCCAACATTTAAATTCTATGTACTTGTGAGCTCTTTTTAAATTCAAGCTGAGAGAATTCCAAAACCTTTAAAAATCACTATAATTTAATTTACCGTACAATATGTTGTACAGTTTACAAATACTTTTACCTCTATTATTATTCTATCTTCCTATTGTCTCCTGACTATACAAACTTTCAATAAAAATCAAACCTTTTGATTTAAGTTCAGTATTTTACAATCACTATTATATCCTCTCGATATTGTATGACTGTCATATATATATATATATATATATATATATATATATATATTCAATGAAAAAGTTAACAAGTTCACCACCAGAATATACTCTACTTAGAGGGGAAAAAAGTGTTTAAGAGAATAGGGAATGTGTTACTTCAGTCATTTTTTTAAAATATATTTTTTATAGATTTTGCATGACCAATCAGTGACCCAAAGACAAAGCAATTTTATTTATTTTGTGGTATTTGGTATCAGAATAGGGCAATTATAGTAAGCCAATATAAAATTAAAAACAGAATATCACAGTAACTAATGAGTAAAAGGTTTTTGACAAACCTCACCTGTAATCTTATATATTAGTTTATCCTCAGGAAAATGTAAAATGAAATATTTCCCACAGGATTAGTTTTAGGAGTTCATTTTAGTAAATACTGTGATTTTAAATCAGTTTGAATTCAAAATCCAAATGTATATAGTTGGTGGTAATGGGATATTCAAAAATAATGAATATAAATAATCATAAATGTATTTTTAAGATATTGAAATAAATAACTTTTTTGCTTGAGTATAGTGTAGTCAGGAAGGTTTTATATACTTAAAAATAAATTATGTGAATGTTATATGGCAGTAAAACATCCAGTTTGAATATGTCAGTCTGTTCAACTTATGTCTGAATTATAGCATTTTTTCCCTAAGCAGTGACATATCAGTGAATGCCTTGGAGCCCTTTACAATAAAGGGGGAGGGTGGGGAATAAAAACTCTCTTCTCCATTACAAATGAGAAGTCTATTGCAGAAGCTTAGTTCCAGCAAATATCAATCTGTCAGAATTTCACCTAATGAGGACCTCACATTGTTATTCCATTGGACAACTAAGTACTTCAAGAAATGTTGACTGCTAAAGTCTTCATTCTTTATTCTCTCATAACTTTTGCACCAACATAGAAAGGCTAACATTTACTATGTTTTATTATTCTATGTAGTGGTAAAAGTTTCTACATGTTGGGCTTTGTATGTACATGTACATATGTGTGTGCGTGTTTAATTTGGGCTAGTGGGTGCTAGTAACATACACTGACTTCTCATTAACATAGAAAATTAACACATGCTTATATCTCTTTCCCCTGAATTTCACTTTATAGGACAGAGAGAATGAAAGAGACAGTAGATGATGGGAAATACCAACAGTTTTTGAAGGAAGAACCAATAACTCTCCAGAAGAGTAGGACAAGTTGGACCCTAAATGCTGGCCATGTGAGATATCTTATGAATCAAAGCAATTCAATCTGAAGAAGCCCAGACAGAACCACAAATTAGAAAGTTTAGGTAAATCCAGAGGCAGTGTGAGCTATGGAATTGACATAGGTAAATCCACACAAGAATAAATTAAAAATGAATTTTTACTTAATGAAGCTGTAGCTTGCACAACCTGGTGACCACAGCAACTCAGGAAACGTGTATGCCTCTGGATATGGGGACACTGAACAGAAGGAAAACACTTAAGAAGAAGCACAGCTTCACAAGAGGGTAGTAGGTACAAATCTTGTTTAATTTTTACAATATATCCATGGTATAGTGAGAGATGTCTCTCATTTTATATTTAAAACACTTTCGTTTGTAGAAATTTGGCTTGCTCAAGATTACCCCAAAACTGAGTTACATTAATAACCACTTGTTTTACCCAACATGGTATATATTTTTTCTCTCCAGATTGTTTTCTAAAATGGCTTTAAAAATAATATGTTAAGACAGCAAAACTTCCAGAGCAACAAAGTCTGTTCTGCTTAAAAGAAGTGCATCTTTCTGTGGAATGACAGATCATACGTACTTACATCCAGAACAACATAAGTCAAAGCCTTGACTCACCAAGTCCCTATTTTTATTGGTCCTTCAGCAGATGTTACCAATAGCCATTAAGGTAGACATACAACACAACTGACAAAAAAAATAATATTGATCTTATTTGAATCACAAATACATACACACAAGCACAAGTATATTTCACTTTCATTTTAGTTTGAGGTGACAAGAGATTCTTGGGGAAAAAAATCTGTGGTTTCATTTTCACATGCAAATATTCAGGAAGCAACATGGATAATTCTTTCTTCACTTGTGTTTTCACAGGGCATTTTTTCCCTCTTCTCTACTGAAATTCTTAATTTTAACTTTATATTTCTATAGACAGATATATTATCACAGTTTTGGGATAAAAACTTTATATTATAAAATAAGTGCTTAGGTGATAGTCATGATCTTGCCATACTAATAGGCTGAGCCATTGAGAAATCTTTGTTGTAGAATACATTTGTTTTAGTTAGAACATTTGACATTAAAGAACATTTTTTTAAAAAGAAAATATATCAGTAAAGCACACTATAAATGGATATAATAATTATATGAAAGAATTCATCATTCTACTCATTAAGAAAACCAACATATATATGGGTAAACAAATATATATGTACAAATGATATTATATCTAATGAAACAGACAGAGACTTACATGTAGATGGCTAGTTTCAAATCAGAAGTATTTGCACAGGACACAGTTTAAAGTTTTTTTTCATAGTAATGTTTTCTTTTTTCTAGCTTACTATAAGCATACATTATATAGTACATGTAACATACAAAATGCATGTTAATCAACTGTTTATGCTATTGTAAAGCTTCCAGTCAACAGTAGGCTATTACGTTTGCAGGAGTCAAAAGATGCCATGGATTTTCACCTGAACAGGGACTAATTGCCCCCTAACCCTACATTGTTCGAGGGCCAACTATATTTTGAATAATCATGGGTACAGCATACTCAACAACTGCAGATATATAATTTGGTCACAAATACCAATCAGTATAATTACAATTGTCCTATTAAGACAATTTGTGCAAGGGTCAACTGTGATATTCTTTTAAATGTCCCCTATATAAATCCTGAGAGCTTGAACCAGGGTGTCTCTTGGCTCTTCATTGTTTTCCTGTCTTCTTTTCTTTTGGCTTTAGAACAAGCCTTAGGTGACGATGGTCTTTAAAATTTGTAAGATCTTTTAAAGATCCGAATTTATGGAATCTTTGCAGTTCGCAGTGAGAATGGGATATTTGAAACCATCTCTGACAATGCAACCTAAATAATAATGGCTAAGACATGGTTTGGGAGAAATAAAGCTGAAAGAAAGGAATCATTGTTAACAGATTGACTTCCTTGCCATGCTGGGGTTTGGGTTTAACAAGCACTACACCCACTGACAGGAGAAAAATTACAAATGAGACTGAAGCTCATGGATCCAGGGCTAGGTGGATATTAAAATGCATTACAAAATAACTTATATAAAAGCTCAATCAGTCAACAATGTGGTGTCTTTCTTTTTTTAAAATATGTCCTAGTAAATTCTAAGGTAAGAGAGAAGCAGCTAGAGGCTGCTAGAGCTGCAAAATCATGACCTGTATTTCCTGTATGAAATTAGGATTTTAAAAAATTTAAAGAAAAAAAGACATTAAGATTTCCACTACCTCTATACTATTATTACCAAGTGATGTTGTACAAAAGGAATTCTAATGGTTTGGACCCTGTATGTGATTTTATTGTTGAAGAGAAAAGTTGTGGTGTGCAAAACTGTTTCAGATTTTAAGCCCCCAAATAGAGCTAACTAATGGGGAAATTTTCAGGATTATGCAAAAGATAGAGCAATAAGAAAAAAAAAAAGTATAAGAAAACCTCAAGATAATTAAACTATGTGGAATTCTTCAGAGGCTCAATTAAAGATGACATGAAAAAGGAAGAAATAGATGGAGTAGCTACTAAAATTTTAATGAATCACTATAAGAGATTAGGTCATCCAGCCCTACCAACTACTCAGGTTGTGAAAGAACTGAGACAAATTTACTTACTTTATCTTGGCTATGATAAATTTTAAAAAGTCTGATGATGATAGGAAATTAGAGTCTATAATCTTTTCAGAGCCCATGCCCATTAAAACAGGGTAGGATAAGAATTCTGAGTGACCAGCCATTAGAAACAACAAATACCCACCATTTGCTTCAATGTGGATGGAACTGGAGGGTATTATGCTGAGTGAAATAAGTCTATCAGAGAAAGACAAACATTATATGGTCTCATTCATTTGGGGAATATAAAAACTAGTGAAAGGAATTATAGGGGAAAGGAGAGAAAATGAGTGGGAAATATCAGTGAGGGAGACAGAACATGAGAGACTCCTAACTCTGGGAAATGAACAAGGGGTAGTGGAAGGGGAGGTGGGCGGGGGGATGGGGTGACTGGGTGATGGGCACTGTGGGGGGCACTTGACAGGATGAGCACTGGGTGTTATGCTATATGTTGGCAAATTGAACTCCAATAAAAAAATATACAAAAAAAAAAAAGAAGAATTCTGAGTGATAAGAGGACCAGGGTATATTGACATAATCATCAGTAGGGGACCCAAGGTCATTTGCATTGGAGCCAGGTAAAATAGCCTATGGCTGGTGAAGAAAATTCACTAGGATTACTGAACACTGGTGTTCAGTGTATTGTTTTGCATAAACCTGCTAATGAAAAATGAGAAGGTAATAAAAATTAGCAGAGTATGATGATGCAAAACAGGTTTTCAGATAAAACTATGGCTTAAAGTAGGAATTTATGAACAAATTGTAGGTATATATGGGTGTTGGCCTCACTATTGCCAGAATATATTATTGGAATATATGTTATATCTAAATAGGAGAGTTCTCTCTTATTCAAAATATAGGAAAAGGAAATGTGATCCAACTCTGCTCTTCAGGCTGTTTTAATTGGGAAGTCTACATGAGAACATTATAGAATACTCTAAATATACTCAAGTTCTTAATTGAAAACAATACAGGATACTTGAGGGTTATAAATATTTTGGTTTCATAAAGGAGCTATTAGATGTAAGTATATTAATATCCCAGAACTCCTTGTTTAATAGTCCATCAGGGCCTCTAAAATTCATGAATTTTTAAGTTGACTGTAGATTATAGAGGATAGGATAAAGTGGAGACTCCAAAACTATCAGCTGTACCCAAAATGATATCAATAATTCAAGATATACCACAAACGAAGGGACATAGTTTGGTTTGGTTCTTACCTTCTTTTCCATTTCTGTTTAGAAGAAATTTGAATGAAGCTGATTTGCATTTCTCTGGGATGGGCTCCAACATACATTTACTGTGTAACCACAGGAATATTTAATTTCTCTGCTGATTGCTATGACCTGGTAAAAAGAGATACAGATTGGAATTTAGTTGGAAAGTACTATTATTATTCATTATATTAATCATAGAATGTTGGTATCTCAATCAGAAGAATTAGCCAAGCCAGAAGTAAAAATACTTATTAATCATATGACAACCAGAGTATGATAATTAACCCAAATAAAGTACAAGGCTCAAAACAGATGATACAATTCCTTGACACCATTTGAACAGAAGAAATAGAAACATTGCCCCCAGACAACCAAAAATAAGTTATTGTCTCTACCAGCTCCAAATCAATCAAGGGACATATAGATTTATTAGGCTGTTTGGTTTTTAAAGATATCTCATGTCGCTTTTGAGGATATTATTAGCACATATTCACAAACTTACCAGGAAAATAGTTAAATTCAATTTTTCTCACAAGAGTAAGCTTTCTTGGAGCTGTAAGAGTCACATGATATTATTCAACACGTGCAGACCCCAACCTTCAAAGACTTTGGAAATGTATGAAATTTAAGGCCATAATGATTGGACAATCAAGTAAAAGCCTGTGACTGCCACCCAGCAGAGAGACCACTGGGATTTTGGACAAACTTACTGTTGCAATTTCTTTTTTTTTTTTTTTAAGATTTTATTTATTTATTCATGGCAGACATGAATGAGTAGAGAGAGAGAGAGAGAGGCAGAGACACAGGCAGAGGGAGAAGCAGGCTCCATGCGGGGAGCCCAATGTGGGACTCGATCCCGGGTCTCCAGGATCACACCCCAGGCTGAAGACGGCGCTAAACCACTGGGCCACTGGGGCTGCCCTACTGTTGCAATTTCAATGTGTACACTATTTAAAAGGAAATTGCTAGATCGTTATCAAGGTTTTTGTTGCAATTGTTTCTATTATGGAGAGATGCAAAATTATCTTGACTCAAGATACCCATTGTGTCAAAACACCTGCTCCATTCCTGATTTAACAGATATTAACCACATACATAGCAGAGGTTTGTTTGTTGGCTTGTTTGTTTGTTTTTGAGGGTGGAGGGTGAATTACTAAGGTAGAGAATATTTGGAAAGCAAAAACCAGTATTAGTTTAGGGGTAACTTGGTGACACATATTCTTGCTTCTGATACTGACAGTGTCTGTCAAGGACACTTTTGAGAAGAACTTTGGCATATTCAAACTATAGTGGAGTTTGAATGACTACAAATCATACCATATTGTCCTGGGGAATTCAACATTTTTAAGTCCAAACTCAGTTTGTAATTATGAAACAAGCATTCTAAGACAATAAAATGTTTGGTAGATAAACTGACATTGACCAAAATGTCCTACCTGAAAGAGCTCTAGGGGAAAACTGTCACAAGTCTAGAAATCCTTGGGCGAGCTAATCTTGTATTTCTAAAAATAGACAGGAAATGAGGAAAATGTCTTGTTGACCTTTTTATTGCCCACTTAAAAAATAATTTATTTCAGGAGGAAGGAAAAGGTGCAAGGAGCTGGACAGATTATACTATTTTAAAAATAGACAAAATAACCTCAAAGAATAGTTAAGAATAAAGATGGGAAAAAACATGAACACTTAACCAAGAGGTGCTGCTAAGTATGTTCATTGAGATGAAAACAGAGGTAGCTCAAGGATAAAGGCCTGGATCTTGGCAAAAGTAGTAAAAACAATGAATTTATGGAAGATTTGCCATCACACTCCCCACCCCCCACCCCCCACCAAGGTCTATGGGAATTTGTAAATGGAGAACATAACTGTATAGGTGATCCTAGCTGCCAAGGCCCCACGTATAAGCAACTAACAGATGTGCCTGATAGAATAGTTGGAATTGGAAGCCTATTCAACTTAATCAAGAATATACTTGCATGTATATGTGCATTTGTATGGGGGGGTTGGGGATATTACGTAAATATGAAGCTTTTCATGAGATCTGGGTAATACAATCTTATAGTATGGTATAGGTCATATAGTTGTGCACCACAAGATAACTGAAAGTACAGAATTACAATATTTGGCTCTAGATTTACACCACAATCCATGACAGCATTTATCATACAGACAGGGACTGCTTTTGTTAGAAAGCCCTAAAACTACTGTTGAAATTCCAAATGACTGATTTTGTAATAAAGTTAGTTTAATAACTGGCATTTAGTATAACACTGATGTAATTGATAAGAGTAATTTGATTCACCTACATCTCATCTGATGATGCAAAAATAATTAGTATTTGACAGTTGTCCTTTTGCTTTTTTGTTTTATAAATATTCCAAAAAGATACATGGAAAATTGATTATAGCAATTCATAACTTAGAAGATTTGTTCAAGAGTCAGGTGATTGACTTGGTAAGATATAATTAATTTACAGCTAAACTGGTAAACTCTACCTTTATCTTTGGGAATACCAGGATGTATGGTTTTGATTCTTGGCCAAGATAAGGACAGTGGAATTTATGACATGCTATTTAAAGTGCAAAATTTACTTGGTAACCTTTAGGGTCAATATGATGGTTTTCCGAAGGTTTAAAATATTAGACAGCTTAACTAGACTACATAACCAAAAAATCTGGCTGGGAATATCTTCTTTGAGCTCTCCCAAAGTTCAGGTTCATCACACAAGTAGAGATTTACATTGGAGACAAAATATATCCATGTTCACATAATGACTGTGGAGAGCTTTACTCCTGGAACTCTCTCAGACCCGAGTATTGCCTGTACTGTCTATCTTTGCCTACACTATATGTTTGCCTCTAAATACAAACTTCATAGGAATGTGCTCTGTGGGTTTTTGTGAGTCCTTTCACCATCTAAACTTGTCAAATATTTTTAGTTAAATCTTATTCAAAATAGTAGCTTCATCTTTTTCATTAGCAAGAGATATTGTGTGGCTAATAAAATTATTAAAGAGTCTTTTCTGGAAGTATGCAATTGCAATGAACAGCATTCTTCCAAAGCTTCTCCTGGCCACCCCTCCCCCACCTCTGCCCATAGAGCAATTTTGGCGAGGCCATAGTCACATCCATCAAGAACAAGATTTTTAGAAAGGCACTGGTCCACAATCTAAAATGGGACCACATTAGAAAGTCTCTTCCTAACAGCTTCACAAGCAGAATAACTAAACAAATAAAAAAATTGTTTTAACTAATAAGAGAGACTATAGACACAGGAAGTGGCTCAGCTAAGTCCAATTCTGAAAGTTGTTTGAGATTCCTATCCCTGAAAGTTCTTTGTTAATCTGAGAAAAGAATGGGAAAAAAAGAGAGGGCTTAGTGTAGACACTATTGTCAACACAATCCAAAAATGATTTTAATAATTACATTCCTCTTGTGTTAAGGTAAATTGTGGTTAGACATGAGTGGCTACTTGCTGGGATGATTAATTTGGAATAATTTGCTGTGGAATTTTTCATTTCCTGATTTAAATTGTCTTTTAAGAGCTCAGCAAACTCTTGTAATTCAGCAAACTCTTGTAATTCACAGGAGGAGACAGCGGGCCATCTTATTTTCTATTTTTAACAAAAAGTTTAAGATGATTAACAAGAGAGTAAATACAGTGTTTGTGAAACCACCACCTCTATCTTGAGCAATGTGTTCCCAAAAGTAGTATTTAAATGGATTCTGAAATGGATGTTTCTCTCCATTTACCAGACTGAATTTTTGATCAATCAGATTTGAAAAAAAGACCTCACGTATAACTCCTAAAATCATTTGTCCTAGTCTTGTCCTCATTTTATGCCCATCCATGGTTACATTTTTATATCAATCCTTCCTGCTTTCCTAATCATGTCCAGGATCCACAGAGATAAACTAATTGATAGAGATCAAAATATCTTGGACTAAAAGTTCATAGAGTAATCTTAAATTCTTCAGTGGACTTTTGTCTTTTCTATACCTCAACAAGATTATGATCTAATATGGTCTCAAGAGAGTTTTCCAATGAGAGACCAAAGTGGGTCATTATTTCCAAATACAGTGTGAGATATTATGATAATGTTCAATGGAAGGAGTATGTTTAGAAGAGGCCAGTGCATGAGATAAGAGTCTGGTGAAAGTGAAAGAGACAGAGAAAAAGCAAAGAAAAAGGGAGGAGGTTGAAGTATGGGAAAGAGGATGCAAACAGAGCTTGGTAAGGAGTGTTTACATTTGGATGTTAGATATTCCACATTTCCATTGGTTTTTACGACTCTCAAAGAGAAATAATTTTAGAAATCCCGTGTCCTTTTTTTTTTTTTAGATTCCCTGTCCTTCAGTGATCTTTTCATGCCTACCTAAAAATATTGACCATTGAATATTTGAAATCTTTAAAATGTAAATTTTCCTTGGTAGAATCTTATCAAAACGTTGAATACTTAAGGCTATTAGCACCATAACCTGACATTTATTGAAAGTCTAGGAATTGCCAATATTTAAATGAAGAGAATAAACATGACAAAACTAATCCAGAACTGAGGTACTTAGCCTTATCCCACCTTATCTATAAGATCTTGGAGCAATACAAAGCAAATCAAAAAGCCAGTATTAAGGGATCCCCCCCCCCAAAAAAAAGGAAAGAAAGAAAGAAAGAAAGAAAAGAAAAGCTTAAGGCACTTCAGAGTATAAGAAGTAGCACCTGTCAGAAGCAGGACTTAGTTGTACAGTCCCTGGAACTCTGAGGACAGATGTCAAAAGATTTCTGGTATGTCCTACCCTCATAGAAGTGGTCTCACACTGATCAGGAGAGGAACTGTTCTGATCCAAGTTACATAATTAAAAACTGTGGCAACTTTTATCAAAAAAAAAAAACAAAAAAAAAAAAACGCCAAACATGAGAAGGCTCTGAAGAAGCTTTTCTAATTTGAGAGAGATTGAAAGTGACTTTTTAAAGTTTAAGTAAAAGGTCTGTTTCAGTTGGTTTCAGGAAGTTTGTCAAGAGCACCTGGGTGGCTCAGTTGGTTAAGCCTGACCTTTAGCTCAGGTCATGATCCTAGACTCCTAGGATCTAGCCCCACATTGGGCTCGCTGCTCAGTGGGGACAGAGGTTCTCCTTCTCCCTCTGCCTCTCTGCTTATGCTCTCTCTCTTGTACTCTCTCTTTCTCTCTCAAATAAATAAATAAAATGTTTTAAAAAAATGAAATAGTTGTTTAATAGTGTTTCTTAGGAAGGAGAAGAATTTTGCATAGAGTAGGAAGTTGTGATTGGTCAAGATGGATTTATCAAGAGGGGTTAGAGAGGGACAGTTAAAGGTTAGGTCATTAGCAGGAAGAGGTAAGAAGCAACAGTTGCAGAGGCCAAGTGGAAAATCTCAGTCCTTCTGTTCTCCTCCAGAAGTTGCTAACAAGGTTATGTTTGGTTTGGTTAGGTTTTAAAGATTTATTCATTTATTTTAGAGAGAGAGAGTTGGTGGGAGAGTATCAAGTGTATTCCTCTCTGAGCATGGAGCCTGATGCTGGGCTCAATCCCAGGACCCTGAGATCAGGACCTGAGCCAAAACCAAGAGTCAGACACTTAACTGTACCATCCAGATGCCCCTACTAAGGAGGCTTTAAGGAATCAGTGGTTTTCACTGATCACCTGGGAGTGATTTTTAATAGTCTACTAATTCGGTTAAATGAAGCCTATGTTTCATCACGTCTTATGGTACATAGGTTGAAATGCCTGAACTCTGCTAGTGTATAAAGAGATAAGAATTTTAAAAATGTGACTGTTAAAGTAGTTCTATTATGTGCAGCCTGCCCAACTATATCTTAACCATAATACTTATAAGGGTTGGAGGACATTTCCTCCAAGGCATTAACTGTCTTGATGAGGACACCTTGTACTTGAATAACTACAGGAGAGGTTGGGGGTGAGTGGATGAAATGAGATACTGACATGGTGCTGTTAAACTGCTCAAGAAAATGAGAATAAAATCACAACAATAAACTGCAGGAAGAGAATGCATGTAGAGGGGTATGAACTGATTTCAGGGTCCTAAGAATTAAATTAAAAAAAGACAAAATAGCTCATATATTGAAAATCTCTTTAACATATAAAAATAAAAAGTAAATCCTAATGGACAGAAACCTAACTTGAGTTACTGTCATGAGGATTCACAGACTCTCCCCCAGTTCTAAGACAGGATTCTGAATGAGGCGGGAGCTGACTTTCTTTGAAGAACCCTTCAATGTAGCTTTAATGTATAAGGTCAATAATATCCTAAACCTTCTCCACAGTGACCCATGACCATTAAAGATAGTGAATGCATCCTGGGAAAAGAGAAATAGCCTGATTTTCTGTGTGTATTGTGCATACTGAATATGACTTTAACTGAAACTATTCCTTAAATATTCAAAACAGTCCTATGGTATGTTTTCCAGAATTAAACTAAGTTTCATACTTAGATATACTGAGGTATGCACTCCAAGTGATTAAATTTAAATAGTAATTTCTAATAAGACATTTATCTATGAGACATAACAAATATAGGAACCACTTTGGATATTTCTATACTTAAGAAAAATATGCCAAGAGAATAATAAAAACACTAATTAATAGATTTAAAAGATAAAGGGGCAGAGAGTTTATTATGATTTGTTTTCGTCCTTTTCAAGGTCCATAACAATGCAAGTGGCTCGAGAGACAAACACAATTTCAGATTTTGCAGAATTTAAGTTCAATAACTCATAAACATCCCCCCTTAAATAAAGATTTTGTAATCTTGGATAGATATTCAAAATATTATGATTCATCTCACTTCTATATTCATAAGTAATGTCTTCCCTAAAGCACCTAGCTTCTAATGCTACAAAGGGAATATAATAAGGGAATAGAATGCATTCGTTTAAAGAAATAAAGGGGTTACTGAGAAAATGCAAATATCACACTAACCCAAAGGCATATATCATAAAAGTAAAAATGAAAATTCATACTGTAATATTTATGCATTTTATTAAAACTAAGAAGTCTTATGAACTTGAACTCAAGCTTCAATAGTAACACCAGTTCTGGTTCTAGCAAGAGTCTAATAAATGCCTCCTAAATATTTTGCTTCTAAAAAATTTAAAGGGACACCTGGCTGGCTCAGTCAGTTATAACTAAACATCAATTTCTTCTTTCCAGCTTTAAATTAGAAAATCTTGTAATCACCCTCAACTCCTCTATTTCTTTCACCACCCACATGCTGTTCACCAGTAATTCCTGTTAAGTGTATATTTAAATTATGTATTGAAATTGATCACATCTCACTGTCTCCACCTGGTCTAGGTTCTCAAATTTGATCTCACCTGAATTACAAGGTGATTCTTCTCACTGATCTTCCAACTGCCCGCTTTATCCTCCACACCTCAGCTGTTACCCCAACAGAAGCTGGCCTTATCCATTTAAAATGTAAGTCACTCCCCATCATCACTCTCCAGTGTTTTCCCAGTCAGAACAAAATCCAAAATACTTTCCCTGCTCCTGTAGGAGTTATTACCTAACCTGTTACTGTGTCTCTGGTATTCTCTCCATCTACTCCGTTGTTCACTTACTCTTTTCTAGACAAATTGGTCACTTTGATATTCCTTGAATGCTCTGAACATTAACCTATCTCAAGATCTTGACATTTGCTCTTTTTTACCCTATAAATAGCCCCTCTCACCCAGATTCCTGCATCATTTGCTCTCATTTCTTCAAAGTGTCAAATCAAATTTCTCCTTATTAGACAATCATCCCTAACTTTAAAAATAAAACAAAACAAAAAGTAAACCTTTTTCCTTCTGGCATTTTCTGTATCCTTACCCTTTATATTCTCCACAGCATTCATTTCTGATTGACATATGTGGTGGTAGGCTTACAACAATTATTTGATGAATGGATGACAATAGGAAGCAATTAACATCTGTCTTTGTGCTCATATATATTTAAGTTTTGTGCCTGTTTTCTATTAGTTGTAACAGCAGTGTAGGAGTCGTGTAACATGTGCAAAGCTCTTTGTTTTCAAATTCATTTTTTATGAGTGTCATTATAATCCTGGTAGGAGATATAATGAATATTGTAGTCATAGTGTAATATTAATTTGGGACAAATAAATCAAATAGTTTCTTTAATTTTCTTCAAATGGCCTGATATGTTCCCTCATTACACAGCACCTTTTTTTTCTCTAAGAATCACAGTTAATCAATTTCTCTTTTGTCAAGCCAAAAATCAAATATTGAGTACCTTGTTTCCTAGCTGCCCCGTAATATTTAATAACTACCTATATTCCTGGGTCTGTCTTTCACTGTAACTCACAATGTATATCTCCAAGTCCTTGATTTTTAAAGCCCTATTTTTATTACAAAGTATGACTTAAAGTGTATATAGTTCAAGAACCTGAAAGATAAAATTTTGTTCATCATTTTACAAATTAATTCTAGTCAGTTGTAAAAAGAAACACATAAGTAAATCATTTTATGAGTAGCTTTCTGATGAGCACAGACTTTATTTTTCAGAAATTCATGCTAATTATGCTTAGAAAAATTATGTACCTATTATAAGGAATTTAAGCAATAGGTGATACAAAAACAAGTGTAAAAAAATCCAAACCCTACTGTCTATGATGAAAAGTAAATTATTTTTTAACATTGTTTTTCCAGATATTTTTATCTGCATATTTTATAAATAAAGAGTAATAAGTTGATGCTTAAAAATACTTCTAGGGGCACCTGGGTAACTCAGTCAGTTAAGCATCCAATCTTTGATCTCAGCTCAGGTCTTGATCTCAGGGTTGTGAGTTCAATCTCCTGTTGGCTTCCACACTGGGCATGGGGCCTACTTAAAAACAAAACAACAAACTTTTATAAAAAAAATTGAGCAATCTTACACATGTTATCAAATAGAATATAAATTGAAATCAACAGAAAACAATAAAAGAATTGGCTGCCATACTTCAAAAAATGCTTCTTCATCAACACAAAAATAGTGAACTAAAACATCTTTGTTATTTAAATGAGAAGAATTTAGTTTGTGGTCATTGTAGTTTGTTTTTCAAAATAAGTTTCGGTTATATATAATACTAATTAACTTTTCTCTGTGAAAAATCTGTGTTAGCACTTTCATAACTTTCTTTGCAATGTGTCCTTCTATCTGCTAATCTTTGTTAATAATTTTGTTTACATTATGCTGCTAATATTTGTACCATTTTTTTTGTACCATTTACTTTTTGTTTTATGATTCTCCACAATTATAACATTTTAATTATTTATTCCAGTGTATTCAATCCTCATCATCAGTCTTTTTATCATGATTTCTCTTTGTTACAGGAATATTTATACTGATTTTTCTTTTTTTAAGATTTTTAATATATTTATTCATGAGAGACACAGAGAGATGCAGAGACATAAGCAGAGGGAGAAGCAGGCTCCCTGTGGGGAGCCTAATGTGAGGACTCTGGGATCATCACCTGAGCCAAGGCAGATGCTCAACCATTGAGCCACCCCAGGTGCCCCCTGATTCTTCTCTTTATTGCTTGGGTATCATTATCAAGAATATTTTTGTTTTGTTCTTTTGTAACTCTTTTCCTTTAGGTCTTTCCTAATTTAAAAGGCTGCATTTTGCTCTTTCATATTAATCATCAAATACCAACTTGAGGTGATATTATATCCTTTGTTCAAATTTTATAGTTTGTAATGTTGTTTGCATTTTTTCAGTGACCTCTGACACTAAATTTACTCAGACACTCTCTTGTGGGCTTGCTTTCTTTCTTTCTTTCTTTCTTTCTTTCTTTCTTTCTTTCTTTTTTCTTTCTTTCTTCTTCTTTCTTTCTTTCTTTCTTTCTTTCTTTCTTTCTTTCTTTCTTTCCTTCTTTCTTCTTTCTTTCTGTCTCTTTTTTTTCCTTCAAGTCCTCTGATCAGACTTTCTTGGATGAATATAGGATGATCTCTCAATCTGCAAAACTATTCATGTTAAATATTTGTCCTCTATTAGAATATTGATTTTTTTCCATTTGTTTGATAGTTCTGTTCTATTAATTTTACCAAGATTTTGTTTTTCATTTTTCCATTACATGGGAAACTTAGGTTAGCTCTCCTATTGTCTCAGAGAGAAAGGGTATCTTGACATGGTTTGTTTTCTGAACTATAGTCTGGGGCTTTGTATGAATCCTAATGGTATAATGAGGGGACATTCTCAATTACATTTATGTCGTTTCATTGTCAGAATTCCAGAGTGTCCTTTACTTCTAGTTACATGATAATGTTGATATCATACTTTACTCAACCTAGTTGGGGAATACATGTTATTTCCACAACGAATTCCCTGAAGGTTAACGTTGGTCCCAAACTTTTATGTGCCTTTCTTTTCCCTTTCACTTCTCACTAAATACAAATCACAGTCACTTCTAACACTCTCCAGTTAAAATAGAGAAGGTTGAAACTGAAAAAAGATATCTGAGCCAAAACGGTAAAGTTTGCCTTCTAGAAAATCAGAGGATAATGACCAGGAATAACTTTGTAAAGATAATCAAAGTGGCAGATGGGAGATTTATAAAAGAAAGAGACTGGTTTGAGGAAGAAGGATGACAATGGTGATATTTATGACAATAAATAATAATAAAATAATAAGATTTAATAATCAATATAGGGCCTACTTTATGCTATGCACTATTTGTGTGTTATTTTGTTAAGTGATTTAATTTAATTCTTCCATCAATCATATAAATTAGGCATTAGTATTATCCTTATTTTGCAGATGAGAACAATGAGGCACATTGATATTTAATTTACTTTGCCATCCAACAGTAAGTGGTATGGTTTGGATTGGAACCTAGGGAAGAATCCTGAAGCAGTACTCTGCTTCAGAGTACAGAGTCACTCTTCCTTAAAATTAGTCAGAGGGGATAAGGAATATAGTAAGCTACTGAAAGCATGTGCTGAAGTGAACGATGGTAGACAGTTGGCAAAATACTGTTACATATAAAGTACAAAGTTTGGGTTTTGAAAAGTGCAATGGGGAAAAATAATGAAAGGGAAATAGATTTAAAACATATTGTAGGGAAGATAATAAAATGTTTTTGTATTAAGCTGAACTAGAAAAAAGTAAAATTTGAGACTGCTTCCTGAATTATAAGGCCACTTAAAATTGGAAATTTCAGGAAACTTCTCTTATTCCCATGTTGTACAGTTAGTAGCATGCCACAGAGAAAGAAGAAAAGAGTAGTAGCTATATAGCGCTAATCATGCCCAACCATTCTGCAATAAGAGATTTTGTAATAAGCAAATAAGAAAAGTGCCTGCCATTATTTACATAGTCATAGAATTAAGTAAAATTTTGAATTATACTATATATGTATATTACACATATGATCATTAAATATGTGTTCTCATGAGAAAATAAAATGTTATAGTTAGGAAGATTTTTTAAATATGTCAGCAAATAGATCTCTGAATTCAATGTTATAAATTTATAGTACATTTTTTGTCATTTCAAAATCCAAGAATCCTTAAAATATAAGATTTTTCATAATTTATTTGGAAATGAATCTGGCCTAGTCTGACATGAAGCTATGCATTTCTTTATTCATTTAGTGTGAAAATTTTTATGTTTTCTTCTATAGAAACATTGTTTAATCATGAGATACTGCCCTAGACGATGATCAGTCTGTTGCCTAGTATCTCATATACATACATTTAAACTTTCTAAATATCTGAAAAAGTCTCAAATGTGCCTTGCCCAAGTGTTTTGGGATAGGGGAGTATGCACTTCTACTACATAGAGATGTGGTCAGCTGTGGACATGGCTCATTAACAAGATTGCCTGGGAATACATGTCAGCTAGCACTCCATTTGCACATCATTCGATACCCAACCACCACCAGTCTCACATTATATTTTGACAGAGAGGAAACTAAACTTTATTTAGTTTAATTGAGGCAAGAAAAAGTTCAGCATAATTTCTATCAATGCTTAACAAAGATATGGACTGTTACTCTGCTAGTTCTAGTGTCTGTCACCTAATGTGCTGATTTAATTAAAGGGTACTGTCCTCATTAAGAACTAATGGCATGTCAAAATGTTATTTGTTAAGCTCAATAAGGTAATAAATTGTGATTGTATAGGCTAACTATTGTGGTTATCAGGATGTAATTAAGAAATAATTATACCCCCCCAAAAAAGAAATAATTACACCCAAACACACATATAGTGGCTTTAAACTTGATTAGATTATTGAAAGTGTAACCAATAATATACCTTAGAATAGGTGTGGTTCTTCATGTTGTATATGTGGCTATTACACTATACATACAAATATATTCAATTGATGCTGTGATTTTTTAAAATATTTGGCACTTTCATTTTAGAATTGTCTCCAGAGCAAGATGACAAAACATATAAGTGAAAAAATAAAATTATTTTTGTAATCATATTTTCGATGCCTAAGTTGAATGTGCAAGTTTGAACTTCCAAACTATTAAGCAGATGTGAGCCTTAATGACTTTTCATTTTTTTAGAACTCCAATACATTTCAAGGAATAAAGACTTGCAGTCTGCCGAAGTATTCTCAATAAATTTCCTCAGAAACCAAGAAAACTGCTAATAAAACATTCTCCAAAATAGCTTCATTCATGGAACACCCTATTAATAAAGGAGAACAGAAATATTAATCAATCACTTAAGCATGGTACTGTGCCAGGCACTGTATTATCAGTAAATATTGTAACTTTTTGATTCTCATAAAAATTGGGAATTTGAAGATTAAGAAGAAAGAAAAACCGAGTTTCTTTGTTGAGTTAGTGAATGTCCAAGATTCAATCCACATCCAAAATCTGAACACCATAATTAAGTAGCAGATGGCATTATTAAGTATAAAAAGTCTTTGAAGCCTTTCAGATCTGGGTTCTGAAATCTGTTCTTATACTTGGTATTTCTATAATGTCACACATGTCAAATTGTCTAACTTTGTTCTCTCTTTTTTTTTTTTAACTTTGTTCTCTTATTTAAAAAAAAAGCAGTGACAATATTTATCACATAGATAAGCTGAGAGAATGAATAGAATATAAAATATAAAACACATAATGATATAATGATAAGACTGATATTTGTTGGAGCTTTTAAAAATACTACTTTTATTGTTTCCTGAAAAACTAAGTGTTAAGAAAACAAAATTCAACTGAATTCAACAGAGTAAATTTTAAAGATCTTATTGGCTTTATTTAACAATTCATAGATCAAGCAGCATCCAATATAGCAGAGAGAAAAGAGCTCCAAGGAGCTGTAGAAAATGAAAGACTTAGAGGCAGAAGGGAGAAGGAACAAGAAGTTCTACAAGGAAAAAAAAAAAAAAAGTGAATTAGTTATTTCAAGCTTCCTTTAGGGATGGCAGGAGTCTATCAGACAGGTTATTCCTGATTGACTATTTTAAGTTTCCAAGTGGGAGAGCCAAAAGTATAAATAAGTCTTGGTTTGGTGACCTGAGGTTTAGCATAAGCGACTCCATTTCAAGCCTGTTGTCTTGTTTTTAATATAATTAATCTTATTTGTATGGCGTGGCATTGGGCCCATCTGTCTATTGCAGTTATCACAACTAAGACTCATTACAAGTAGAGAATCCTCTTCTTGCATAAAATCGGGATGGTTCAATGGGTATATCATTTTGCTGAGCAGCATGCTCTCACAGACCCCATGACCTCTTTCAATCCAGAGGAGATGCCCTTGGATGAGAATCTATAAAATTCTTCTTGAAGCCGACCACGCCACAATTTTAAGGCCGTGCTGGTACAATTCATATAACTATCAGAAACAGCACCATAGGCATTAAACTGCCTTGATGCTACAGCTAGCCATGAAAAAGAAAATTTTCCTAAAATCCAAATCTTGTTTCCTGGTAAAGGTAAATGAGCCCCCATTGCCCCATCAGCCAGAAATCCAAAAGAGGAGCTCCAGGGGATATTGAGGTTTCCAGACTCCCTCAAGGGATAGTGTCTCAACCCAGCTCCCTCCTTCATGAGAGGACCAACAGGCATCTCTCAATTGGCAGCTTTGGAGACCAGGGGTCCCTGATGACTTAATCTCTGGACAACCTGAACACAAGTTAGAAACCTTCACTCGGGTGCTGTGACATCTTCCAAAGACTGCCAGCCCTGCCCTGAGAGTAGGTTCTGGCACCACCCAGAATGCCCCCACCTGGCAGCAGGATCTGGGATTCTATACTCTGACCTCCAAGAGTGGCAGCCTCTTAGGCCCCAACCCTAGGGACCTGGCAGTTCCCCATAGTTTGTCCCTCAGGAACAATCACCAGTATATTTCTCTAATTATCCACTGGGACACACCCAATAGACCTTTTACTGCTCTTATTGACACTGGCGCCCAAACTGCAGTACTTACCTGGAACCCCTCCAAACACAAGCTAGGGGCACTCTTTAAATTAAAAGATAGAGGGGCAGCCCAGGTGGCTCAGTGCTTTAGTGCCACCTTCAGCCCAGGGCCTGATCCTGGAGACCCTGGGTCAAGTCACATGTCGGGCTCCCTGCATGGAGCCTGCTTCTCCCTCTGCCTGTGCCTCTGTCTGTCTGTCTGTCTCTCTCTCTCTGTGTCTCTCATGAATAAATAATAAAATAAAATCTTAAAAAAAAGAAGATAGATTAGTAAAAGACATTCAATCTCCATTGGATGTCAATATTGGAAAAATTTGTATTAAAATCTTTTAGTGGGGGTGTTCCCTTTGGCCCTCTTCTTTCCTATTATAGGTATGAATGCCTTGATGTGCCACCAAGCCATCTGGAATAAATCCAAACTCCCAGCCTTCTTGGTGGAAACTGCACACTGAGAGCCCATAAGACTGTCACTCCTGATTATGATGGTAAATACCCTCCAGTATAATCTATGGCAGGGGATTGAGCAACTGGAGCCCATAATTCAAGATCTATTAAAGAAAGGAGTCATTAAACACATCATTCTCCTTTAAGTTTCCCTATTTGGTGGGTATTGAAGGTCACCACTGATAGGGGAGCCTAACAGTCAACATCAAAATTTAAATGCTCAGGAGCCCCCCTGTTAAGGCTTCCATTCCCAACAGTGTCCAGTTAATCAAGGAGATCAAAGAGCTCTACTTTGCTGATTCATCTAATATGTTCTAGTATCTAGTGCTGAAAAAATCACAGCTGTAGTTTGTCATATCATAAGGCACTCAATGAACCTTTACCTGGTGGCCTGTGGGCTAATAACCCAGCTATTGCCCACAATCTTTGCCTGCAGGACCTGACTGCCCTTACAGTGTCCTCTTGCACCATACTGATGATTTTGTTATTAAATATGTGGATACATTTACTGGCCTGCCACTTGCTTCATCCACCAGGAACACCTCCGTGGAGACTTAATCTCTTTCTTTTCAAGTGTATCCTGCCCCCATTTGGCCCTCCTCACACTACTGACACAGATCAAGATCTCACTTCACTGCCCATTTAACACAGCATCAGGCTCTCCAATAGGACATCCATTGGAACTTCCATCTCCCACACCGGCCACAGGCCTCTGGCGTTATTGAATGCTACAGTGGTCTTTTAAAATCCTCGTTCTTTCAGTTATAGGGCAGTAAATGGACTACTCAATGGACTTCCTTGCTGCCAGGGTCAATTACCACTTTAAACTCTAGGCCAGATGGCCACCACTCTCCTCACACTAACGGAGCTTGCCCAGCCATGCTGCCAATGATTGTTATCACAAGGGAATCTGACGTCTTCATCTTACAGCACAATATTATATACATTTTTCTCAACAATTCTGAGTCCCTTTACAGATTTATAATATCTTTTGCCTTCCATTATTGCTTAACGACCCAAGCAACTACACAGCACCCACTAATGCACCCCAGGATGGGGGGCTGGTTAAGTGTTGGAAATCAGCCCTATAAGGACACTTGAAACTTCTTTAGGTGCAGCTAGTAGTCAGGCAACTCAATCCTTAACTTAAATGGGACCAATGGCACAAATGCTTAAAGGCCACCAGCCCTGCTCAAACAATCATTCGTATCCTCACTTCTGAGCATTGGCCATTACATTACCCTAATTTCAACATGAATTGGCTGATAGCATAATAGAGTCCAGACCCATCTCTGGGGATATAGGGCCAAACATTAAATTGTGAAGAGTATGTAACTAAATTTTGTTTAAACCAAGTCTACACATATGTCTCTAATCTTTACTATCTATGGATGGAGACCTCCTACTCCTCAGAGGAAAACATCACCCAATTATTTGCATAATGTACCCCTGAGCACCACCAAATTTTACTGAGAATGTGTGTCCCTGAATGATTCTAGTGTATCAAGTTCAAAAACTATCCTTAGGCTCCAGAGACTTTCACAAAATGTTTGCAACTCTATAAATAACATTTATTAGGTACTAATTCTGTTTTAATCTTTGCTCTATTCAGTTTTCTGATCTTTATATTTGTCTGTACCCACTAAGCAATTTTTGGAATGGTAACTCTATCTATGCCTATTCCTCAAGTCAGTTCTGTTCTTTTTATTTTTTTTTTTATTTTTAAGATTTTACTTATTTATTCATGAGGGACACAGAGATAGAGGCAGAGACACAGGCAGAGGGAGAAGCAAGCTTCCTGCAGGGAGCCTAATGCGGGATTGGATCCCAGGACCCTGAGATCACAATCTGAGCCGAAGGCAAATGCTCAACTGCTGAGCCACCCAGGTGTCCCACTTCTGTTCTTTTTAAAAATCATTTTGAGCAACATATATTATCTCTAATGTCCCACTGAAATAACTATAATCTGGAATGTAGATTTGGATGGGAAAAAAAGGAAAAGAAAGTTAACGACCAATGGCAAAAAGTTTAATAGAGTTGTTCCATGTAACACTTTTAGACTAAAAACCATATTAAAGGTATCCAAAAAATTTCAGATTAAGCAGTACCATTTTTTGAATAGTGGTTTAGAATTGAGAGACAGAGCCAGTACTCACCTATGTATCCATTATCTTCAAAAAGCATTAGTGCAGGTTCTCTCTGTAAATGCACAGTTTTAGGGGAGAAATTAGCCTGTGAGAGGAGACAAGTATTACCATTAAGACTAATGTGAGAAAAGTACCTATATTGAGTAATGCCTATTCCCTGCTAGTCTTGAATGAGATGTTCAAGTCTCAGCTTTCAATGTCATAAATTAAAATTCTGATAATTAAATTACATTTCCCTGTTTCTTAACCACCCATTTTCTCCTCAGCCAATTATAATCAGTAGTTCATCCCCACAGCTGCACTGAAATTATGTGGTTATTGTCATTAATAACCTGCTTATTACCTACTCAGTGGTCATTTCTCAGGCCTTACTTCATTTCACTATTTGGCAGTACTTCAAACATTACTTATCCCATCTTCAACCTTGAAAAAAAACCTTTTATTTTTCTCTTTTGTTACCGGCTACCTTTTTTAAATTTCTTTTGTTTCTCTTTAATTTCTAAATGATAACATTCTCTAGGACTTTTTGCTGTCTATGAATCACTAGGGGATCATATGTAGTTTCACAGATTTTTTTTTAAAGATTTTATTTATTTATTCATGAGAGACACAGAGAGAGGCAGAGAGAGAGGCAGAGACAGGAGAAGCAGGCTCCATGCAAGGAGCCCGATGTGGGACTCAATCCTGGGACCCTGGGATCATGCCCTGAGCCGAAGGCAGATACTCAACCACTGAGCCTCCCAGGCATCCTTAGTTTCACAGATATTAATATCATCTATAATATGACTTTCCTCTGAACTGCTCAAATTTAACATGTTAAAAGAAAAAAATGTAATTTTCTTCGAAGCATGCTAATCTCTCAATATTCTTTATTTTGGTAAATGGCCATCCTTGAAGGCAATCTTTCCCTCACATGCCATGTTTAGTCAGTGAGTTATCTCTGTTGGATTGTCTGTGAATCTAGGCTCCTCACCAGTTTCTCCACAACCACTTAATATAAAGAATTTCACCTTTGGCACCGGTGAATTCAAAGAATAAAAATGGAATACATATATATAAAGCTAAGTACTTAAAAGTTATAAATACAGTTTTACTCGAAGACTGAGCTGCTTCCTTGTAATAGGACCCATCTGGCCCTTCCCTGGGGATTTTCTTCATGACAGGAAAACAAAGGAGCTACTTTTCTTCTTTTTCTGCCATGCCCACTGCCTTTGGGCTAGCGAGAGGTGGTTGCAAAGTTGACTTGGGACCCAGGGCTCCTGGGACAGGACTGGATCCCTATTCAAGACTTGGCAAGGTGGAATTTTCTAGAAACCAGGATAGGCTGGCATCTCTCCCCTCCCTTCCCTAGGATAACTGATTCAGCACTTCCCAAAACACCACTAGCCAACAGAGGGAATGAAAAAAGCACTATATATTTGGGGAACGGGGTGGTTTAGATACACTCTTTGGACGACTTCTGTTCTTTCTGCCCTTTCACCTGTTCAATGTTCTTAGTTCTACTGCCCCTTCTGGCCTGGCACACAAAGTTCTCCTCCAAGGGCCCACTGTAGCATATTTTATTAACTTGACAGAGATTCAACAAACTTTCTCAAGAGAAGGAAAAGAAAAATAACTAAATATATGTATTTATATTTTATAGATCCACATATATTTTATATATGTTATATATATTATATTTTTCATATTAATATGTATAAAACCATCCAAAGGGTATGGCTCAGGGTAGGATCGCTTTCCCTAGATCTAAGTGGTACGATCTTTGTCCCGGCTATCACCATGTGGCTCCTATGCTATCTCATTAGCTCTGACCATAACTATCACATGTGTGCTAATTACATTCCATTGAAGTCATAAGATATATTTCAATCTACTAATACCCATTTTTTTAACAGAAATGAATATCTTTGAGAAAAAAGGTAAAAATAAGTAAATAAATAAAGTTATTATACTCAGGTAATACATACTCCTAAACTCCCACACTGTTTCCCAAAGATGGCAAGATAAAAGAGGTCTTACTAAACCTATATAAATTTACCAATTTGCTTTAAAATGCAATATGCCATTATTTGGGCATTTCCTTTTTCTATTTGGAAAGAGAAACTGTCTCAAAACATTCACAAATATAGGATCTATAACTAAGTATGGTCTATTTACCAAGTATTGATTTTTTAATTCTCAGTTTTCACTTTGATTTTTGAAAATGTTTAATGTTTCAACTAAAATACTGTGCTATATTAGACATATAAGGTTATATGTCACTCATGCTGCATTATGAAATCAGAAATCTCAATTGAAAAGCATTTCTTAAAACGGGACTTAAAAAGCATGATCATTTTAGAACATGATCTACAACAATAACTTTGAAGAACTACTTTTTTTCTGATTTTTTTTGTGACACATGAGACACTTTCACTCCTACCACTGTGGTCCTGTTTACAAAAGAGCCAAACATGATTTACAGTAAAGAAAAAAAAAAAAAAAAGTTGTGTCAACAATTTGTTGTTATTGAAAATAAAATATTCAAATCTTTAACAACAATTTAAAGGACATTAAAAACAAAAAGAGATGAAAAGAGATTACATAATTATTTTTATTTTCTGACAGAAAAGTTTGGGTTTTTTGTCTCAAAACTACTGTGTCAATAAAATATGGTGGTATGTAAATGAAGCACTTGTCTTGAGAAATATAGTAAAACTTAAGGTATAAAACACTGAACTTACATATTCATGGGCTTATCCACAACTTGTGCGAAGCTGAGTAAAGCTGTCCCACTGAGTCTGTCATTTCTAACTTATAGTTGTATTATAACCATATTAGTTAAATAAGTTCCAATGCATAGATGCATTGATTTTATAGACTATCTAAAAGAATAAAATATAACTACACGTACCAATGCAGAAAGTTCCCAGGACACACTATTATGGGAAAAAGGAAGTGTTCAAACTAATTCCTTTTTGTAAATGCATATTAATAATAATATACTTCAAGCAAAAATGGAAAGAGTATATAATTATATTTTGCAGAGGTAGGGATTAAGTTTACTTAAAAGAAATGTTTAAATAATTACCTTTGCAATTCACAAAATGAAATATTGCCATATGGCACCTGTAATTTTTAGAATAATTCAAAATTGTATAATTATATACTCTTTTCCCCTTTTTATATCAAAGTGTTAAATTTGTGACCTTATGGAGACACACTCCATTTGCCAAGCAAATTTGGGAATTTTCTCAGAATTCTTGGCAATGAAACTAAAATGCATTACTCACCAGATTCACATTTCAGGCTACATTAACTAAAGATGAACTCAGGCTAAAATAATGATTATATAGGCAGATCTATTTGAAGGAAAACTCACTAATTCACACCTAATGAATAGCAAAGCAGGGTCAATTAGCACTATTGTTAAATCATTAGAAAAGGATTCGTCTTGCTGCTGTTGGAAGCCCTATATTCCAAAATCTGTCCCTTAATCCTATAGCAGTTATTTCCAAGAAGTCATTACATCTTCTTGTAATGAAGGTAAGTGAGTTTGTGCCTTGCTATATGTGCTAAGGGCCTTACATACAGTATTCCATTTACCTTAGGAGCTTAGATCTCTTATTCACAGTTTAGATGAGTACAATACTCATCTTAAGGCATAGAGAGGTCACTTGATCTGTGTAGTCATACATCCAGAAAAAGTGAAGCAGGGGTCTAGCAGAGCTCCATCATTTTTAACCGCATTTAGACTTAACACCTCGACTTTTGCCTCTTTGTATGGTTTCCTACAGGAACCAACTGACACAGTGTCACTCAAGGGACCAAGTAAGATTTAAAATAATGATGACATATGAATATCTGAATAAATAAAATTGTGTCAACATGTTTAAATTTAAAAATGTAAATGTTGGGATGCCTCAGTGGTTGAGCATCTGCCTTTGGCCCAGGGCATGATCCTGGGGTCCCTGGTTTAGAGTCCCACATCGGGCTCCCTGCATGGAGCCTGCCTTTCCCTCTGCCTGTGTCTCTGCCTCTCTCTCTATGTCTCTCATGGATAAATAAATAAAATCTTTAAAAAAATACACAAAAAAATAAAAATGTAAATGTTGCTGCTTCTTTGATATATAAAAATTAAATCCATGTATTCTTATACTATAATTAGTATTAAATCCAATTGTTTCCCGACAGGTATTCCATCCACAGGCTATACTGAAGAAGCAGCTACAAGGTTCTATAATTAGGGTAGAATTTCAATCCAGATCACACACATTTTTAAGGATATATCTCAAAGCTTATCTTCAAAAATGAGAAACAGGACTTAACCAGAATTGTTGTGTTTACCAAATCTGTCCTTTTGGTGTTTCCACTTACATACACACAAAAAAGGCAACTACAAAAATGGTTTGCTCTGTTTGATATTTTCCATATTTACCAAATCACCTGTTTCATAAGAAAGCAACAAAAAATTATATGAGATAATATATAAAGTATTTAGAACAATGCCTGGTGTATGTATTGTTCAATGCATGTAAACCTTATTATTATTATTGATGTTAATATTTCTGTCAGGTAATCTTAAGAGTTAAGAGTAAAGTAATAATGTTGTTCCTTTTTGTAAAGACTAAAGGAGAACCAAATTACTTTTTTTTTCTGAAATCATTACATTTTTATAAGTTTGTGAGAATTTGAAACATTTTAATTGCAACTGTTTTGGTTAAAACGGCTCATCAGTTTTAGGAGGAAATGTATTAAAACAAATATATGCTTATTGTTTTAAAATATAAGATAATTTTTAAAACAGATTTTGCATAAAGCCCCTAAGTCTGTTTGCAATTAATATTCATGAAACAGATGTGGCCTTCTTTCCATGTGTCAGAATTTTAAGTGTTTTCTAAACTAAATAGTAGAAATTCCAGGTGTTAATATTATTTTGGATATATATGAAATGTAATTACAAAATTAATTTGTGATTTTATAATACTTTTAGTTTGTTATGTATAATGGAGATGACAGGATTATCAGATTAGGTAACAATAGATCATTCCTTATTTGCCCACTATATGGAAAGGACTAGCTGAGATCACCTAATGAATTTGACTCTATATTATGCTTCCTTAGCATTTTAAAGTTATGTTCATTTTTCCATAATCTACATTATCCAAAATGGTACTACTGGTCACATATTGTTAAATATATGAAATCTGGCTAGTTCAAATTAAGATGTGCTTTAAATGTAAAGTATACACCATATTTTGATGACAGTACAGAATGTAAAATTCTCATTAATAATCTTTTTATTAATTATATATTGAAATAATATGTTTAATAGATTGGTTTAAAATATTTAAATTTATTTTATCTATTTCTTTTTAAAAATATGGCTACTAAATAGTTTAAATTACATATGTGACTCACATTTGTAGATCACATTTTGATGGGCCAGTATCAATCCACAGAATATATATGTGTGAACATTTGTGTTATTATACATATATTTGTGCATACACATAATGCATAATTGTTTCATTTTGTCTATTTACAGACTTTACAAATTAGTTCATTTTGCTATATTTGCTGAAAGACATGCAAACTCCATCTAAAGCTCAAGCGCCATGCTCTAAGAAAATGCTAATTTTCTTATATTTCCTATATTCACATCTATGCCAAATTGGCTTTCTGCATATTTTCTAAAAATATATCAATATAGACTTTTGGGAATATTTAGATTATATTTTTTATAAGTTTTAAAATCAGATTTTCTGTGCCAGGAATTCCTGGCACAGAACTCCTAAAACCCTTGTAATTGCCTAGGTGATAAAAGCACTAGGAGGATCTTTTGTTCTAATACCTGATCTTTCACCCCAGCTCTTGACACTGGGCTCTTGAAATCCTTGTAATTTCACTCTTGTCAGAGTGTCCTTAGTTCCAATGAGGTAACTCTGAGAAGGGTTTTGAAAGGGAGCTGATTACTGAAAAGACCCAGCCATGATTAGAAGCTGGAATTTTCACCCCATTCTCATTTTTCAGAGAGGGTAAAGGGACCAGAAATGGAGTTAGAAACTGATCGTGCCTAAATGAGAAACCCCCAGCGAAATCTCAATAGTAGGGGATTTGAGGAGCTTTTGGATTGGTGAACACATCCACATTTTGGGAGGGTGACACATCCTAACTCCACAGAGACAGGTCCTCCTAGACATCACCCTGTTTCTCTTCACCTAGCTATTCATCTATATCATTTATTGTATCCTTTACTACAGTGATAAACCTAAGTAAGTGTTTCACTGAGTTCTGTGAGCTGTTCTAGCAAATTAATCAAACCTCTAAAGTGGGTTTTGGGAATCTGATTTGGCCTACAAAAATTATGGGTAACTTGGGAACCTACTGTTTGCAATTGACATCTGAACTAGAGTAGAACAAGTCCTGTGAGCCTGAACCCTTAACCTATGGGGTCTGATAGGTATCTCCAGGTAGATAATGTTAGAATTGAGTTAAATTACAAGACAGCAAGCTGATGTCTGAAAGAATTGACTGGTGTGAAGAATATCCTCCAGACATTTGATAATCAGAAGTGTCAGAAGTGAAGTGTTCTGTGTGAATGGTAAAGAAGACACACAGGATGGAAAATTAAGTTTTTCTAAGTTAGGCATAAAAAGCACCTGAAGCAGATTAGTATTTATTAAATGCTCGTGCTTTTCCAGTCATTCTGGTATGATGAGATTATCTTCTTCATGGGTGAGTGGTTGACATTAGAAATAAAGAACCCAGATTAAATGAAGTCCATTTAATCTCTCTGTCCTCTTGTTTTTTTTTTTTTTTCATCTTTTACGAGGACTAAATCCACTAATTCATAAGATGAGCTAGTATTGTCTGATATAGAAAAAGCATGCACTAAAGAGATATGATTGTTTTTAAATTATTTTAAAATATTTTATTTTATATTATGTACAATATTAATATATTTTAATTCTATATTGTTTAGTCAATTGGTATTAAATGGTATTATTGGTTGAATTGTGTCCTGAAAAAAAAAAAAATCATGTGCTGAAGTCCTAACTCCCAATACCTCAGAATGTGATCTAATCTGAAAATAGGGTCATTGTAAATGTACCTAAATTAAGATGAGGTCACCCTGAAGTAAAGTGGGTCCATAATCCAATATGACTGGTGTTCTAAAACAAAACAAAACAACAACAACAACAACAAAAACACAGTGTGAAGAGACATACATATGCTAGAGAGCACTATATGAAGATTGGAATTATGTTGCCAGTAACCAGGAGGAAGTCCTGGAACAGAACTTTCTCTAGTATCTTCAGAAGGAGTATGGTTCTGCTGACACCTTAATTTTGAACTTGTGGCCTTCAGAACTGTAAGGCAATAAGTTTCTGTTATTCAAAGTCAATGGTATTCTGTTAAGGCAGCTTTAACAAACTAATACAATCGTATTTACTATTTTGTGTCATACTTAGAAGACACAATGAGAGAGTTGGATGATCCCAAATTAACCAGTAAACAGCTAATACACTGCGGGTGGGTATGTATAATGGAGATGTTTGTCTTAGATGTGGTTCTTTTCTAAGTGCTTCATAAGCTAAAGATTCTGAATGTGATTTATTTAAAAAGAAGTCAAAGGAAGACCCAGAGAAGGTATGGAGGAGGCAGGACAGAAAAAAGGGAAGAACCTAAGCAAGGGTGGAATTTAGGTTAAAGTCCCAGACATAAACTAAACCTAGAAGGAGCTCTGAAGTATAAATTCAAAAGTTCATCCCAACTGGAGTCAAGAGCTGGCTAATGTACTCTCAAACCATAGACACTGGTCCCTCCAGTGTGTGAGAAAGATAAGAATAGAAGGACAAAGAGAGCTAAACTTTTGTAACCTTCTCTAGACAGGCACAGTGGATAATGGGCCTAAGGGCAATGTGACTGTCTGTTGCTGATGCTCCTCACTGGGTATGGGTATGGATGGCAGGAGTACATATATAGCTTATAGAGTGGGATTTAAATTTTTTTGGGCGGGGATTTAAATTTTAATACTCTATCTACACTGGACTTTATGGGAGATCTTATGAGAAGCACATTAATCTTGAGAGTTTAAAGAAAGCTTTTCTGGAGGGAGAGTCTTGTTTATTGAGTATTCAAGTATGTGTGTATGTGGACCAGTTGAAGGTCAGTACTCTTTTTCATTTGTCAATTTTTTGCTCTGCTTCTAGTCTACGTTCTATGTACTATTATGTTCCCTGAGCATTGAACTTGTGATTGATTTAATAATGTCCTTCACAGTGTCCAGTGGAGTGTTCTCAACTGTGTGTCACAAGAGTGAATGTTAAGTCTTTTATTTTTGTTAGCCTCATTTTCCTTTTTGTTGTCTACCAGCCACTGCTCTTCTATTGTTTTTTTTTTTTTTAAGATTTTATTTATTTATTCATGAGAGACACACAGAGACAGAAAAGCAGAGACACAGGCAGAGGGAGAAGCAGGCTCCATCCAGAGAGCCCAACCTGGGACTTGATCCACCGTCTCCAGAATCTCGCCCTGGGCTGAAGGTGGTTGCTAAACCTCTGAGCCGCCGGGGCTGCCCAAGTCACTACTCTTCTAAAGCAAATTTTATTTTTAAACTCATTCCAAGATATTCAATGTACAGTAAGCTGTTTTTGACAATTCGCTTTTGTTACACTGTCACGTCAAAAAAATTCACAATTTTCTCAAAAGTATTTAAACATTAGTTTGAAGACATAATCTAGATGTAATGTCGCTGTAATTTATAATACATATTTGTTCATATATATACATAAAATATATTGTAGTCTTAAGTTTAAAATATATAGAGGCACCTAGGTGGCTCAGTGGTTGAGCTTTTGCCTTTGACTCAGGGCATGTTCCCAGGATTCTGGGATCAAATCTCACGTCAGGCTTCCCACAGAGAACCTGCTTCTCCCCCGCCTATGTCTCTGCCTCTCTCTGTGTCTCTCATGAATAAATAAAATCCTAAAAAAAAAAAAAAAAAAAAAAAAAAGACTTTCTGTGAAAAAAATATTTAAAAGATATATATAACAGACTAACTTGAGAAAAGAATTTTCATTTATATCTTAAAATTAATGTCAATAATATAAAATGCCAATCTCCAGGAACAAGAAAATATAATTTAATCCAAATGTCCTTTTTAATCTACTCAAATCATTTACAGGAATAAACATCAAAAGGAACTATTGGGAACTACAAAATATAACAGGTACAGATTGAATGTAAACTCTAAAAATGAAGTATTTATTAGCTTTTTAAAAATCCAATTTTTATTAATAGAACAATGTTTAATTAACTTTCTGGTTGCCTAAGAAATTTCCTATAAAATTTTAATAAAGGACAAATATTTAACACAAGAAAATCAGTCAATGGGAGAACAATTACACTGCACAAAACTGTTGTCTAATTAGTAGTGCATTTTCTAGGTAAAACTTCTGGTTATTCTTCTATTAATATTATCAACAGTTTTTGTAAGGTATATAATTACATGTAAATGAGTATGGATCCAATATAAAATCAAATCTTAGACAACAATACATCTAGTAAGAAATGAAAACAATTGCTAGGACAGGTGACAGCAAAAGTTGAAATTCCTCTTTTTTTTCCACTCTTAGTTTCTGTTCTCCTGGGAGGTTTTATCTATTTGAGGCAGGCATTAGGGAAGACAACATCTTTGGAAAAAAAGAAAATAGAATCAAAGCTTTTGTCACATGTCAAATACTAACTGACAAGTAATATAGAATCTATGTGTTGATTATTTCTACCTGAACGATTTGTCTTTTACCATAGTATCTGAGGCCAGATACTAGATAATTCCACTGCAGTGGTGGGAATAATTTGTTTGATACTGACATCACATTTTCCAGTACAGTTTGCGAGTTAATTTCACAAGAATAAAATAATTTAGATCACAAACACAACTGCAGGGATGCCAGTGGATATGGTGTAAAATTACAAACATATTGATTCGCCGATTTCTTAGGCCTAGGAAATAAATGAAAAAATAGAAATCTAAAATGTACTGCCTAAATATCAAAGGGAATTTATTCTTCTCTCCTTGCATGGATTATCTATGTTGAATTTGGATAAATAAAATAAAATAATGAGACTGAAATAATGAGACATCATTTTTCTGTGCGCATGTGGATTTTTTAAAGTTATTATTGAAGTGTAGTTAGCATTCAATGTTATATTAGTTTCAGGTGTACAGCATAGTGATTTGACAATTCTAAACAGTATTTGGTGCTCACTACAACAAATAGAGTCACCATCTGTCATCATACCACATTATTAGACTATTATTGACTCTATTCCTCATGCTATACTTTCATCTCTGTGACTTATTTATTTTATAACTGGAAGTTTGTACCTCATTCTCCTTCATCTATTTTGTCTATCTCTCCCATCCACCTTCCCTCTGGCAACCACCAGTTTATTCTCTGTATTTAGTCTATTTGCTTTGTTTACATATATTTTTGTTTCTATATATTATATATTTGCTCTGTTTATAAATATATGTATTTATATATACAAATACATATTACATATGTATGTGTATACACACATATATATTAAGTAAGCATATATTAAGTAAAAATATATATTATAATATATAAAATATATTTTTAAAATACGTATAATAATAATTTAATTATATATAATATAGTGTGTGTGTGTGTGTGTATATATATATACATACACACACACACACACACACACCATGGGACTCAAACCCACAACCCTGAGATCAAGACTTTACCTGATATTTAGAGTCGGACTCTTAACTGACTGAGTCACTCAGGTGCCCCTGTTTGCGGGTCTCTTCCGCAAATCTCTGGCCTAGGGCAGCCACTGCCTGCCTGCGGTGCCCCTGGCGCAGCCCTGAGCTCGGGGCAAGAGCGAGGAGGGGCCTCGGTCCCTCCACGGCCCCTGCTCTGGCCACCCCCCCTAACCCCCAGTGCCACAGTCCCCAGCAGCACAGCCCAAGCAGCACCAGCGGGGAGACCCTGACCCATGCCCTCCAGGGTCTGGGCAGTTGGAGTCCCTCCAGGGTGAGCTTATGTGTGATGCCCCATCCAACCAGAGAGAAAGCAATGTGGTTGCTTTTAAAGAGATATTAAATGCTTTTATTTTCAATATTAAAAAAAAAAATTAACCTTCCACATATAAGTGAACCATATGGTATTTTTCTTTCTTCATCTAATTTATTTCACTTAGCATAAGACCCAGAGGGTCAATACATATTGTTGCAAATGGCAGGATTTCACCAAAATTTGTAAAGCAAATATTAATGACATAAAGAGAGAAACTGATGGTAACACAGTAAGAGAATACTTCAACACTCCATTTACATCAATGGCTAGATCATCCAGGTGGAAATCAATAAGGAAGCAATGTTGTTGAATGACATTGGATAAGATGGACGCAACAGACATACACAGAACATTCCATCCCCAGACAATAGAATACACATTCTTTTCAAGTGCATATAGAACATTCTCTAGAATAGGTCATATATTAGGACATAAAATAAGCCTCAATAAATTTAAGTTTGAAATCATACTTTGTATCTTTTCCCAATCACAACAGTGTAAAACTAGAAATAGGAGACAAGAAAAAACTGGAGAAAACAAACACATGGAAACTGAGCAACATAATACTAAACAACAATGAAGCACTCAAATATTTTAAAAATACATGAAGACAAATGCAAATGAAGTAAATATAAATATATATGCATATACATGCACATATGCATACACACAGACACACACACTTCACATCACATCTTCTTTACCCATTCATCTATTGGTGAATACCTGGGTTGCTTCCATATCTCAGCTATTGTAAATAATGCTGCAATAAACATAGAGGTGCATGTATCCTTTTGAATTAGTGTTTTCATTTTCTTTGAGTAAATACCTAGTAGTGGAATTACTGGATCATATGGAATTTCTATTTTTAATTTTTTGAAGTATCTCCACATTGTTTTTTCAGAGTGGCTGTACCAATTACATACTTGCCTTCAGGGCATAGAGGTTCCCTTTACTCCATATTCTTCCTCACCAACACTTGTTATTTCTTGTCTTTTTGATAATAGCCATTCTAACAAGTATTAGATGATATTTCATTGTGGTTTTGATTTGCATTTACCTGATGATTAGTAATGTTGAGTATCTTTTTATGTCTTTTGTTCACCTGTACATCTTCTTTGGAAAAACAACCAAGTCCTCTGCCCATTTTAATCAGATTATTTGTTTTTTTTGTTTTGTTTTTTTTTGTTTTTTGGTATTGAGTTGGGTGAGTCGTTTATATATAAATTTTTGATATTAGCCATTACCATTTACCATTTCCCCATAGAATATTCTTGCCTTCCTTTGTCATAGATCAAAGGACTGTTGACCACAGGGCTCTCTATTTTGTTCCATTGATCTATGTGATGAGACATATGATTTGTAAATTCCAGTAATGTAACTCTAAATTATAGTTAATTTGGTATCAATGTTTTATCCATAATTCACTTAACTGTGAATATTTTATAGAAATGTTTACCACATAATTACTTTGTTCTGGAAATTTTCCTAGGCTCTTAGGGTTACAATGTTAAAAAAGTATATTCTTACTCCCAGAAAGCATGGGGAAGGATATAATGGTTGCAGGTAAATGCAATATCAAATAATAAGTGTTGTGATGAATACATGCACAGAACATCTGGTAGCATAGTAATAAAACCATTTAGCCAGTCTTCCTGCTACCTAAATAGAAGTTCCATGTGAAGTGATTGCTAAGTAAAAGTAAGCAAGATCTAAGTAGGAAAACATACCCTTGTGTTTCAGGAGGAGGAAAGTGATG